>NC_090034.1:540000-542500 GCF_037176765.1 Anolis sagrei | reverse complement strand
AGACCTTGGATTAATATTTCCCCAATCATTAATCAATAACACTTACATAATGAGCCATGGGTAAGTTAGAGGGAATTATTATTATTATTATTATTATTATTATTATTATTATTATTGGGTTCTTGTGGGTTTTTTCGGGCTATATGTCCATGTTCTAGAGGCATTCTCTCCTGACGTTTCGCCTGCATCTATGGCAAGCTTCCTCAGAGGTGGTGAGACCTTGGATTAATATTTCCCCAATCATTAATCAATAACACTTACATAATGAGCCATGGGTGAGTTAGAGGGAATTATTATTATTATTATTATTATTATTATTATTATTATTATTATTGGGTTGTTGTAGGTTTTTCCGGGCTATATGGCCATGTTCTAGAGGCATTCTCTCCTGACGTTTCGCCTGCATCTAGGGCAAGCACCCTCAGAGGTGGTGAGACCTTGGATTAATATTTCCCCAATCATTAATCAATAACACTTACATAATGAGCCATGGGTGAGTTAGAGGGAATTATTATTATTATTATTATTATTATTATTATTATTATTGGGTTGTTGTAGGTTTTTCCGGGCTATATGGCCATGTTCTAGAGGCATTCTCTCCTGACGTTTCGCCTGCATCTAGGGCAAGCACCCTCAGAGGTGGTGAGACCTTGGATTAATATTTCCCCAATCATTAATCAATAACACTTACATAATGAGCCATGGGTAAGTTAGAGGGAATTATTATTATTATTATTATTATTATTATTATTATTATTATTATTGGGTTCTTGTGGGTTTTTTCGGGCTATATGTCCATGTTCTAGAGGCATTCTCTCCTGACGTTTCGCCTGCATCTATGGCAAGCTTCCTCAGAGGTGGTGAGACCTTGGATTAATATTTCCCCAATCATTAATCAATAACACTTACATAATGAGCCATGGGTGAGTTAGAGGGAATTATTATTATTATTATTATTATTATTATTATTATTATTGGGTTGTTGTAGGTTTTTCCGGGCTATATGGCCATGTTCTAGAGGCATTCTCTCCTGACGTTTCGCCTGCATCTAGGGCAAGCACCCTCAGAGGTGGTGAGACCTTGGATTAATATTTCCCCAATCATTAATCAATAACACTTACATAATGAGCCATGGGTGAGTTAGAGGGAATTATTATTATTATTATTATTATTATTATTATTATTATTGGGTTGTTGTAGGTTTTTCCGGGCTATATGGCCATGTTCTAGAGGCATTCTCTCCTGACGTTTCGCCTGCATCTAGGGCAAGCACCCTCAGAGGTGGTGAGACCTTGGATTAATATTTCCCCAATCATTAATCAATAACACTTACATAATGAGCCATGGGTGAGTTAGAGGGAATTATTATCATTATTATTATTATTATTATTATTATTATTGGGTTGTTGTAGGTTTTTCCGGGCTATATGGCCATGTTCTAGAGGCATTCTCTCCTGACGTTTCGCCTGCATCTAGGGCAAGCACCCTCAGAGGTGGTGAGACCTTGGATTAATATTTCCCCAATCATTAATCAATAACACTTACATAATGAGCCATGGGTGAGTTAGAGGGAATTATTATTATTATTATTATTATTATTATTATTATTGGGTTGTTGTAGGTTTTTTCGGGCTATATGTCCATGTTCTAGAGGCATTCTCTCCTGACGTTTCGCCTGCATCTAGGGCAAGCACCCTCAGAGGTGGTGAGACCTTGGATTAATATTTCCCCAATCATTAATCAATAACACTTACATAATGAGCCATGGGTGAGTTAGAGGGAATTATTATTATTATTATTATTATTATTATTATTATTATTATTGGGTTGTTGTAGGTTTTTTCGGGCTATATGTCCATGTTCTAGAGGCATTCTCTCCTGACGTTTCGCCTGCATCTATGGCAAGCACCCTCAGAGGTGGTGAGACCTTGGATTAATATTTCCCCAATCATTAATCAATAACACTTACATAATGAGCCATGGGTGAGTTAGAGGGAATTATTATTATTATTATTATTATTATTATTATTATTGGGTTGTTGTAGGTTTTTTCGGGCTATATGGCCATGTTCTAGAGGCATTCTCTCCTGACGTTTCGCCTGCATCTATGGCAAGCTTCCTCAGAGGTGGTGAGGCCTTGGATTAATATTTCCCCAATCATTAATCAATAACACTTACATAATGAGCCATGGGTGAGTTAGAGGGAATTATTATTATTATTATTATTATTATTATTATTATTATTGGGTTGTTGTAGGTTTTTTCGGGCTATATGTCCATGTTCTAGAGGCATTCTCTCCTGACGTTTCGCCTGCATCTATGGCAAGCACCCTCAGAGGTGGTGAGGCCTTGGATTAATATTTCCCCAATCATTAATCAATAACACTTACATAATGAGCCATGGGTAAGTTAGAGGGAATTATTATTATTATTATTATTATTATTATTATTATTATTATTGGGTTGTTGTAGGTTTTTCCGGGCTATATGGCCATGTTCT
>NC_090034.1:442500-532500 GCF_037176765.1 Anolis sagrei | reverse complement strand
GTTGCAAGTTGTTTTCCTTTGTCATGCATATGAAAAGAGACACTTTGGAATCACATTTGGCCAGGAACTCTGCTTGTTGTTGCCCATAACGAGTCCCTCAATGCATAGAATCCTAGAATCCTAGAGTTGGAAGAGACCTCCTGGGCCATCCTCCAGTCCAACCCCATTCTGCCAAGAAGCAGGAATGTTGCATTCAAATCACCCCTGACAGATGGCCATCCAGCCCCTGTTTAAAAGCTTCCAAAGAAGAAGCCTCCACCACACTCCTCCGGGGCAGAGAGTTCCACTGCTGAACGGCTCTCACAGTCAGGAAGTTCTTCCTCAGGTTCAGATGGAATCTCCTCTCTTGGAGTTCGAAGCCATTGTTCCGAGTCCTAGTCTCCAAGGAAGCAGAAAACAAGCTTGCTCCCTCCTCCTCCTCCCTGTGGCTTCCTCTCACATATTGATACATGGCCCTCATCCTGTCTCCTCCCAGCCTTCTCTTCTTCAGGCTAAACATGCCCAGCTCCTTAAGCCGCTCCTCATAGGGCTTGTTCTCCAGACCCTTGATCATTTTAGTCGCCCTTCTCTGGACACATTCCAGCTTAGAGTCACTATCTCTCTTGAATTGTGGTGCCCAGAATTGGACACAATATTCCAGGTGTGGTCTAACCAAAGCGGAATAGAGCATGGGGAGCAGGACCTCCCTGGATCTGAACACTAGTCTCCTCTTGATCCAGGCCACTGGCTTTTTTTGCTGCCACATCACATTGTTGGCTGATGTTTAACTTCCTCCCCACAAGGACTCACATGTTTCCTAGCAAAATTGGATACTCGTTGCTTAGCACACACACACACACACACATAGAATCATAGAATCCTGAAATCCTAGAGTTGGAGGAGACCTCCTGGGCCATCATCCAGTCCAACCCCATTCTGCCAAGAAGCAGGAATACTGCAGTCAAATCACCCCTGACAGATGGCCATCCAGCCTCCCTTCTGCTAACCCTTTGAGAAGCAAAACAACCACCACCACCTCCTCCCCCTCCTCCTCATAGAATCATAGAATCAAAGAGTTGGAAAAGTTCAACCCCATTCTGCCAAGAAGCAGGAATATTGCATTCAAATCACCCCCGACAGATGGCCATCCAGCCTCTGTTTCAAAGCTTCCACATTTCTTATGCTTCGTTTCTGGCTCATTCAGAAAGGTTTTGTTTGTGGATAAGCATAATCGGGCATCTGCTCCGCAGTCCGAAAATTGGCACGAAAAATTCCCCGTTCCTACCTTAGTTGATACAATTTTTCATCCTTTCTTTTATTCCCCCGGCACTCGTATATGGTGTATTTATTGTGTGCGCTCTTTGCCAATATGCACACAATCGGGTCTTTCGAAGCTGAAGGGAAAAGCTGGTTCTCCAAAGCAACACCTTGGCAGCGCTTGCAAAAACAAGGCGCCTAAAGGAATGGCCGAGGTCCATCCATCTCCATATTCGCTTCCGTTCAGAGGCTTCGGGTCCTCATTCTGTGTCCTTGGAAACAAAGGCTGGGCCTGAAACCATCTTCCCCACCTGGGCTTGGCAAAGATCGGGGAAAGAGGGGGAAATCACCCAGGTGTGCAAGGAAAAGGTTCGTAAGGCGAAGGCGCAAAATGAGCTCAGGATTGCCAGAGAGATGAAAGCCAATAGAAAGGGGGAAATGTGGGGAAAGTTTATTAAATTGCAAAAACGTTGTCTTTGTCTTGGTGGGAGGGTGGGTAGATGTGGGGAATGATGCCGTGGATGTAGCGTACCTGGATTCCAGGAAGGCCTTCTTTGACAAGGTCCCCCATGACCTTCTGGCAAGAAAACGAGTCCAATGTGGGTGAGGCAACACTACGGTGAGGTGGATCTGGAATTGGTTAAGTGGACGAACACAGAGAGTGCTCACTAATGCTTCCTCTTCATCTTGGAAAGAAGTGACGAGCGGAGTGCCACAAGCAGGGTTCCGTCCTGGGCCCGGTCCTGGTCAGGATCTTTATTAATGACTTAGATGAAGGGCGAGAAGGCAGGATCATCAAGTTTGCAGACGACACCAAATTGGGAGGGAGAGCCAAGACTCCAGAGGACAGGAGCAGGATTCAAAACGATCTTGACAGATTAGAGAGATGATGGGCCAAAACTAACAAAATGAAGTTCAACAGTGACAAATGCAAGATACTCCACTTTGGCAGAAAAAATGAAATGCAAAGATACAGAATGGGGGACGATGAGGCCTGGCTCGAGAGCAGTACGTGTGAAAAAAATATTGGAGTCCCCATGGACAACAAGTTGAACATGAGCCAGGAATGTGATGTGGCAGCAAAAAAAGCCAATGGGATTTTGGCCTCAGGCATCAATAGGAGCATAGTGTCTAGATCTAAGGAAGTCATGCTCCCCATGCTCTATTCCGCTTTGGTGAGACCACTTGACCTGGAATCACATTGTGTCCAATTCTGGGCACCACAATTCAAGAGAGATCTTGACTCTAAGCTGGAATGTGTCCAGAGGAGGGCGACTCAAATGATCAAGGGTCTGGAGAACAAGCCCTATGAGGAGCGACTTAAGGAGCTGGGCATGTTTAGCCTGAAGAAGAGAAGGCTGAGAGGAGACATGATAGCCATGTATGAATATGTGAGAGGAAGCCACAGGGAGGAGGGAGCAAGCTTGTTTTCTGCTTCCCTGGAGACTAGGACGCGGAACAATGGCTTCAAACTACAAGAGAGGAGATTCCATCTGAACATGAGGAAGAACTTCCTGACTGTGAGAGCCATTCAGCAGTGGAACTCTCTGCCCTGGAGTGTGGTGGAGGCTCCTTCTTTGGAAGCTTTTAAGCAGAGGCTGGATGGCCATCTGTCAGGGGTGATTTGAATGCAATATTCCTGCTTCTTGGCAGAATGGGGTTGGACTGGATGGCCCATGAGGTCTCTTCCAACTCTTTGATTCTATGATTCTATGATTCGATGATCTATGACATCCTGCTAAAGCACATTTAACTAGAGCAGTGTTTCTCAACCTGGGGGTCGCGACCCCTAGGGGGGTCGTGAAGGGGTGTCATAGTGGTCACCAAAGACCATCTGGAAACAGCATTTCCTGTTGGTCATGGAGGTTCTGTGTGGGAAGTTTGGCCCAATTCTATCATCAGTGGGGTTCAGAGTGCTCTTCGATTGTAGGTGAACTATAAATCCCAGCAACTACAACTCCCAAATGTCAAGGTCTCTATTTTCCCCAAGTATTCACACTTGGGTGTATTGAATATTTGTGCCAAGTTTGATCTGGATCTATCCTTGTTTGACTCCAACATGCTCTCTGGATGTAGATGAACTACAACTCCCAAACTCAAGGTCAATGCCCACCAAACCCTTCCAGTATTTTCTGTAGGTCATGGGGGTTCTGTGTGCCAAGTTTGGCCCAATTCCATCATTGGTGAGGTTCAGAATGCTCTTTGATTGTAGGTGAACTATAAATCCCAGCAACTACAACTCCCAAATGTCAAGGTCTATGTCCCCTAAACTCCATCTGTGTTCATATTTGTGCATATTGAATGTTCATGCCAAGTTTGATCTGGATCTATCCTTGTTTGACTCCAGCATGCTCTCTGGATGTAGATGAACTACAACTCCAAAACTCAAGGTCAATGGTTACCAAACCGTTCCAGTATTTTCTGTAGGTCATGGGAGTCCTGTGTGCCAAGTTTGGTTCAATTCCATCATTGGTGGACCTCAGAATGCTTTTTGATTGTAGGTGAACTATAAATCCCAGCAACTACAACTCCCAAATGACAAAATCAGTCCCCTCCCAACCCCACCAGTATTCAAATTTGGGCGTATCGGGGATTGTGCCAAATGTGGTCCAGTGAATGAAAATACATCCTGCATATCAGATATTTACATGATGATTCAGAACAGGAGCAAAAAGACAGTTCTGAAGTAGCAACGAAAATAATGTAATGGTTGGGTGTCATCACAACACAAGGAACTGTGTTAAGGGGTCGTGGAATTAAGAAGGTTGAGAAACACTGAACTAGAGTGTCTTGTTGCATCTCCACCCGTTCTTGAACTAACCTTGTTTAGCATCTTTACTCACGATCAGCCACAACCAGCACTCACAAAGAGCTTTATATACACTGGTGACCTTGGCCTAACAACACAAGCAAAAGACTTTGAAACAGTTGAGAACCAACTTCTGAATGCCTTGAAAGATCTCTCCAACTACTCCAAAGGGAACCGCCTGAAGCCTCTCCCCGCCAAGACACAAGTGTGTGCTTTCCACCTACGCAACCGTGAAGCCAACAGGAAATTGAAGTTACCCGGGAACACCAAGAGCTTGAACACTGTTTTCATCCTAAATATCTTGGTGTTTTCTGCTTCCCTGGAGAGAGACTAGGACGCAATGGAACAATGACTTCAAACTACAGGAAAGGAGATTCCACCTGAACATGAGGAAGAACTTCCTGACTGTGAGATAGAGCTGTTCAACAGTGGAACTCTCTGCCCCGGAGTGTGGTGGAGGCTTTTAAGGAGAGACTGGATGGCCATCTGTCAGGGGTGCTTTGAATGCAATTTTCCTGCTTCTTGGCAGAAGGGGGTTGGACTAGACAATGGCCAAACTGGTCTCTTCCAACTCGAGGATTCTAGGATTCTATGTGTCACCTTAGATTGAACTCTAATATTACCAGGAATGGTAATATGGACGACGAAACTGGATCACGATTTTAGTCATGAGATGCATTGGGTTGTTATTGTTGTGTCAATATCGTGTATTATGCTTTTATGGTTTTAAATTGTATATTGTTGACTGTTGTACCTTTGTTGTAAACCGCGTTGAGTCGCCTGTTAGGCTGAGAAACTGCGGTATACAAGTAAAGTAAATAAATAAATAAAATAAATAATATTTAGAAAACACTGTGCGAACACCAAGCACAAAGTAGCTGCATGCATTAACGTTCTGTGGAAACTTACTGGAAGCGCATGGATCACAGACCCAAAAATAATTATCCCAAACCCTGTGGATAAGTGAAACATTCTGAAACTTGATGGGCTCACTCTGGCCAATGTGTTCTAAAATTGTAGTAAGTTTCATGTCGATAGGTCGAACAACGAGAGAGAAAGGAGCCCCCAAAGTTGACCGACTCGCACAATTGCTAGAACAAAAAAGTCACTAAATTTGTCTCTCTCGTTATCATAACGAAATTTTCGCGAACGATGCTTTAGAAACACTTTAGAAACGAAACGCCAGCGCTACCTCATTTTGTAATGAATTTTGAAAACTTTGTTTCATCGATCGCAGAGGCCTCACGACTCGTCCAAAACGGGTTCAAGGCAATCAGAACCCTGTCTCGCTCTCGTTTCGTTATCGTAACGAAATTTTCGCGAACGATGCTTTAGAAACACTTTAGAAATGAAACACCAGTGCTCTCTCATTTTGGAATGAATTTTGAAACCTTTGTTTCATCGATTGCAGAGGCCTCGCGATTCGTCCAAAAGAGGCTCAAGGCAATCACAACCCTGTCTCTCTCTCGTTTCTTTGTTCTTTGTTCTCTTCTATCGCTCGCTTCATCTCGCGGCCGGAAGAACTGCCGCAACACCTCCAACAAACTCAATAGCGGCTCCTCTTTCATCTCACTGATTAAAAACCAGCACATGCTCCCAGTTGAGGGGGAAAGGCATTGATTCACATTGATGCAAACTCCAGCAAAGTGGAAGCCGGAAGCGAAGAGGAGGGAAATGCAGCCAGCCTGAAAGAATGGGTTGTTGTAGGTTTTTTCGGGCTCTATGGCCATGTTCTAGAGGCATTCTCTCCTGACATTTCGCCTGCATCTATGGCAAGCATCCTCAGAGGTAGTGAGGTCTGTTGGAAGTAGGACAATGGGTTTATATATCTGTGGAATGACCAGGGTGGACTCTTGTCTGTCAGAGCCAGGTGGGAATGTTTCAACTGACCACCTTGATTAGCATACGATGGCTTGGTAGTTGTTTGGTGTGGCTTGTTGGTGACTGGGACAATCTTTTGTTGGGAGGTGATTGTTGGGAGGAGGCCAAAGGAGTGTATGGGAAGGACATCTAATCACCTCCCAACAAAAGATTGCCCCTTGTCTGCTGGAGCCATGTGTGAATGTTTCAACTGACCACCTTGATTAGCATTGGATGGCCTGGCAGTGCCTGGAACAATCTTTTGTTGGGAGGTGATTGTTGGGAGGAAGCCAAAGGAGTGTATGGGAAGGACATCTAATCACCTCCCAACAAAGGATTACCCCTTGTCTGTTGGAGCGAGGTGTGAATGTTTCAACTGACCACCTTGATTAGCATTTGATGGCCTGGCAGTGCCTGGGGCAATCTTTTGCTGAGAGGTGATTAGATGTCCTTGTTTGTTTCCAGCATTTCTGTTTTCTCAAATAATATGCTGTGTCCAGATTGTAATGTCAAAGGCTTTCATGGCCAGAATCACTAGGTTGTCGTAGGTTCTTTTTTGGGCTCTATGGCCATGGTCTAGAGGCATTTTCTCCTGATGTTTCGCCTGCATCTATGGCAAGCATCCTCGGAGGTGGTGAGGTCTGTTGGAACTAGGAAAATGGGTTTATATATCTGTGGAATGACCAGGGTGGGACAAAGGACTCTTGTCTGTTGGAGCTAGGTGTGAATGTTTCAACTGGCCACTTTGATTAGCATTGGATGGCCTGGCAGTGCCTGGGGCAATCTTTTGTTGAGAGGTGATTAGATTTCCCTGATTGTTTCCTCTCTGTTGTTGTGCTGTTGTAATTTTAATGTTGGTAGCCAGATTTTGTTCATTTTCATGGTTTCCTCCTTTCGGTTGACATTGTCCACATGCTTCTTGTGGATTTCAATGGCTTCTCTGTGTAGCCTGACATGGTGGATGTGAGAGTGGTCCAGCATTTCTGTGTTCTCCAATCATAGGCTGTGTCCAGGTTGGTTCATGAGGTGCTCCAACAGTTCACACCTAGCTCCAACAGACAAGAGTCCTTTGTCCCACCCTGGTCATTCCACCTGGAAACCGATGCCCTCACTGTGGGAGAAGATGCAGGTCAATGACAGGGCTCCACAGTCACCTACGGACCCACCACCAGGACACTGACCCTGAAAGACTATCCTACTCAGACTACGAGAGATAGCCTAAGAAAGTAAGTACTATCCATAGGTAGGGTTGTGCCATTCTACGTCGCACTACTCGGCCCCTATTCTGAACACCCCGAGGGTGGCTTGCAATGCATCATGGACACATGCCTCCAATGACGTGGAAGCCACGTCTTAGAGTCCGGCACCACACTGCCTCAATAAATTGCGAAAGTTCTGAAACAAGATGGTGTAAAGGCCGCCTGAGTGGGGGCCCCTCTGTGCCTCCACCAGGATCCTCCTTGCTGATCAACTTTGCCGTAATTGTGTTTACTCCTTACCTCGGAAACTTTGCACCAGATTAGTCATCCCTGGAGTGGGCATGACTCACGCTTATTTTTATCCTGGAACAAGAATAAGTGATTCTGCTGAGGCATGGTGTGTGGAAAGCGAGAAAGAGAAGCCTCCATGCCCGGTGCTCGCTTGAGGGGAGGAAACACACGCATCCACCCCGCACACAGCCATATGTCTGAGGGAGGCAATTAGTGCTGGACCACTGCCATTTGCCTCTTGGACCAAAGGAGACGGGCGAGTTGGGTTCCTTGCCAGGCCGTGGAATCGGCTTCTTTCCTCTTCAGTTCTCCTCGAAAACCGGGCTACACAGAACTCTTTTGCAACATTGCCAGATGGATCTCATGCCACCGTGCAAACGTCACCATTCCATACGATTCCAAACTGAACAGATTGACATGTGCTGGCATTGCAAGATGCATCGCCTGTTTGTACCGCTTAATACCTTGCAGCTGCAGAAGGGTTGGTTGGGAACACGTGTGGAAACAAATGAGTCTTTCCAGCGAGCAGAACCAGCGATCCAGAGATCTTTCCAGCAATGGCACCCCGTCTTGGATTTCAGGGTTGAAGAAGCGATATATTGCAACAATGTTAGTATGTGCAAAAGCCATGACTGCTTGTTGCTGTGAGAGCCATGACGGGTTATATCGGTAGTAAATACCAAGGTATTTGACGTGCTCAATTTTGTGGCCCCTGATCTGCCAAGACACGGGCGTCCACTTTTCAGCAAAGATTGAATTGTGGATTTCACACAACTAATTTCCAGTCTATTTAATTCACAGTAATTGGCACAGCAATGTATTGTTTAAGGCCAATGCTAGATAAGGGCAATAATACTGTATCATCTGCATATAAGAGTAAGGCAACATGGATATAATGGAGCTTGGTGGCAAAGCAATGCATTAAGCATTTAAGGCCAATGCTAGATAAGGACAATAATACTGCATCATCTGCATATAAGAGTAAGGCAACATAGATATAATGGAGCTTAGTGGCAAAGCAATGCATTAAGCATTTAAGCTCAATGCTAGATAAGGACTATTGCATCATCTGCATATAAGAGTAAGGCAACATGGATATAATGGAGCTTGGTGGCAAAGCAATGCATTAAGCATTTAAGGCCAATGCTAGATAAGGACAATAATACTGCATCATCTGCATATAAGAGTTAATTCTATAGGGAGTTTGTCATTACCTTTGTTTGAGCGGAGAAAATGTGACTTGCCCAAAACCAGCACTTGGCCTCCACGAGCAAGCCGGGTCTTCCAGAGCCTTAGCTCAACACGCAACACACTAACTACGCCATCCTAGCTATGCATAGGAAGTTGCCCTGAAATCCCAAATATTTTGAAATCAGATTCTCCCTTCTTGGTGGCAATGTTTATCATAATTAACAATACAGGAATCCTACCAAACAGTTGGTGATTTGCCATTATAGTTACTTACTTACGTAGGCGATCCCTTGTTGTCCGAACTGCGCCGGAACTGTATAGGGATTTATAGGTTAAGACCAGCACTTTGAATTGTGCTTGGAAGCTAATTGGCAGCCAGTGGAGCTGGTGCAGCAAGGGAGTTGTGCGCTCCCTGTACCCAGCTCCCGTCAGTAGCCTGGCTGCCAAGCACTGGACTAATTGCAGGCACTGCCAGGCCATCAAATGCTAATCAAGGTAGTCAGTTGAAACATTCACACCTAGCTCCAACAGACAAGAGTCCTTTGTCCCACCATGGTCATTCCACAGATATATAAACCCATTTTCCTACTTCCAACAGACCTCACTACCTCTGAGGTTGCTTGCCATAGATGCAGGCGAAACGTCAGGAGAGAGTGCCTCTAGAACATGGCCATATAGCCTGAAAAAAACCTACAACAACCCAGTGATTCCAGCCATGAAAGCCTTCGACAATACATAGTCTCTTCCTTTGCTCGCCTGTTTTACCTTGAGCCATTTGTTGGTCCTTGTGATGGGGGTCTCTATGTGTCTATCTAGGCTTTTGCTTTCTTCCCAATTGCTTACAAGTTTCAGACAAAGGAATGTCACCCTTTCAAGCATCTTCCTCTCCTTTCTTTTTGTTCCAAGGAGAGAGAAAAAAGTTTCTTAGAAAAAGATATTCCCAGGTCAAGAGAAAGCCAAAAAGCTCCCGGGCGAAAGAAAGTTGTTCTTGCAAGAAAGTACCAACCGGCTTCTTTGGGGAAAATAGGGGCGAGGGCGGGGGAGAGGAGTCAAACGCTCTTCTCATTCTCTTTCTTCCTCCCTTCTCAAGGTTTTCATCATTAATGGGGAAACAAAACGAGGGGGCGAAATATTATCTGAAGACAGAACTGCCAAGGACTCCCTCCAGGAAGATATCAAAACATAACAACAGCACAGAAAGTCAACGGGAGGATCTGAAGGCAGGGAAGCGGAGGAAATAGAGCCAGGCGTCTTTGAGGTCGAGAAGTGGCTGTCATTTTTCACATTGGCCCCAGAGAATTCGTCACAAAATCGGGCAGGGGATACTCTCCAGAAGACAAAGACATTAAGCTCTGATGTTAAACTGCTGAAGTAATGTATTGTCGAAGGCTTTCATGACCAGAATCACTGGGTTGTTGTAGCTTTTTCTGACTATTTAGCCATGTTCTAGAAGCATTCTCTCCTGACGTTTCACCTGCATCTAGGGCAGACATTTTCAAAGGTTGGAAACTAGGTAAGTGTTGTGGCTGAGATGTTCCCTGATGATGAGGATGATGATTGGATTCAGATTCCTGGCCCTGTTTCTGTGCCTCAGATCTCTGGGCCTGCTTCTAGGTCTTTTTCTGAGGCTCCCACAGACAGTGCAACAGAGTCAACACAGCAGTTCTCAGGAGAAAAGAATTTTAACGAAGGAGATAGCGAACAGGTGGGGAGGCTTTTGCCTCCTTCCCACACTGATACTGAAAGTGCAGAAAGCCTTGATAGTGACATGACCCGGCAGGCTCGTCTTGACTTGCGGGACAGGCGGAGCTCTCGACTGGCCGGCAGACGAGAAGCCAGCTCGGGGAAAGGTCATCGCAATGCTTTCATGTTGGTGAGAGCATAATGTTTTGATGTTAGAAAGGTATTTAGGCTTCTTGCAAACTAAGGGAAAGTGTCAGTTCAACGTAGCTTATTAGCCTGAAAGCTTCATGGAATACAGCACGCTTGGGATTTCTTGCATTGTGATTCGTGGGGCAATTGTCTTTGCTTGTACCTTGGACTCTGTTTTGAGCTTTGCCTTTAGGATTGTGCCTCCTGTTTTTACGTGAAGATCTTTGGAACTATATTCTGCATTTTACCTGAATCTTTGGAACTTTGCAATGCTTATTCTTTATTTTCACTTGGTTTGTTTCCTCAATAAACTATTAACTACAGCTCTTGTGTGGTGGTGTTTGGAAGCAAGGTGAAGCTTACTCTGAGTTGCAACAGCAAGTGGATTTTATATATCTCTGGAATGCCCAGGGTGGGAGAAAGAACTCTTGTCTGTTGGAAGTAGAGCGAATGTTTCCTCGTTTCCAACAGACCTCACAACCTCTGAGGATGCCTACTACGCATGGTTAGGTTTGGGCGGAATCTTTGTAATTTGGAATAAATCCAGAAAGATTTGCTTTTTGAAGCGATTTCGAAGTTTTTAAGGAAACTGGAAGTCTCTTTGCCCTTCTGAAGCTTCTTCCACCAAGAAGGCCCTGCCCCTCGTCCCCACCAAGCGCATTTGCGACAAAGATGGAATGAGAGCAGGGCGTCCCCGGAAGATCGTAAGTTTTGAGGTGGGACGTAGAGGGAGATACGTTCGGACAAATAAGCTGGGCCAGAACCTCCTCTCTTGTGGCGCTCGATGTTTTGGACTCCAAATCCCAGAAATCCCTGTTGTAGTTTTTTTCTTTAAAAAAAATATTATTGGTAAAAAACTGATATTGACATTAATTCAACAGTTGCAGAAGAGTCCCTTTCAACATAAGGATTGCGTAGCTCAAACAGGGATGATGTGTTATTGCCCCAACTCTATTCTCCATCTTCATTGCCATGATACTTCACCTTGTTGACGGGAAGCTTCCCACCGGAGTGGAAGTCATCATCTATTGGACAGATGGCAAGCTATTCAATCTCAGCAGACCGAAAGCCAAAACCAAGGTTACAACAACATCTGTTATAGAACTCCAGTATGCTGATGACAATGTCATCTATGCGCATTCAGGAGAAGATCTACAAGCCACTCTAAACACCTTTGCAGAAGCATACACGAAGCTCGGCCTCTCACTGAACATCGAGAAAACCAAACTCCTCTTCCAGCAGTCACCAGCCACCCCCTCTCCAATGCCAGAGATACAGCTTAATGGTGGAACATTAGAAAATGTGGACCATTTCCGCTCCCTTGGCAACCACCGCTCCACAAAAGTGAACATCAACACCGAAATACAACACCGTCTGAGCTCTGCGAGCGCAGCATTTTCCCGAATGAAGCAGAGAGTGTTTGAGGACTTGGAAATCCGTAGCGAGACCAAGCTGCTTGTTGATAAACCCATTCCCCTCCCAACCCTGCTCTATGCCTGTGAAACGTGGACTGTTTATAGACGTCACATGCAACTCCTGGAACGATTCCATCAGCGCTGCCTCCGGAAAATCCTGCAAATTGCTTGGGAAGACAGGCGGGGAAACGTCAGCATGCTGGAAGAAGCAAAGACCACCAGCATTGAAGAGATGGTCCTCCGCCATTAACTCCGCTGGGCCGGCCATGTTGTACGGATGCCTGACCACCGTCTCCCAAAGCAGTTGCTCTACTCTGAACTTAAGAACAGAAAATGGAACGTTGGTGGACAGGAAAAGAAATTGAAAGATGGGCTCAAAGCCAACCTTAAAAACTCTGGCATAGACACTGAGAACTGGGAAGCCCTGGCCCTTGAGTGCTCCAGCTGGAGGTCAGCTGTGACCAGCAGTGCTGCAGAATTCAAGGAGGCACAAATGGAGGGTGAAAAGGAGAAATGTGCCAAGAGGAAGGCGCGTCAAGCCAACCCCGACCGGGACCGCCTTCCACCTGGAAACCAATGCCCTCACTGCGGGAGAAGATGCGGGTCAAGAATAGGGCTCCACAGCCACCTACAAACCCACAAGGAAACACATAATGGAAGACCATCTTACTCGTCCAATGAGGGATCGCCTAAGTAAGTAAGTAAGTGCGTAGCTCCACGAACTCCATGAGCAGAGATGTATCTTTGCAAGTCGAGTGTTTGGGATTTCTGCCAGAGAAACAGATGAAAACAGAAGGTGGAAAACTCAGGCAGATTGCCCCTTCCCCAGCCTGCCTTGGCAAGACTGGCTGAAACATCTGGCCTTGCCAGCTACACTTTGGCACCGGTTGTCAAGAAGAGAGGCCTTCAGACAGTCTAGACACCAGGGCTGGCATCACAGAGGCTGTGCCTGCCTCGCATCTGTCAGCACCCATCAAAAAGATTAAGGAACGGAAAGGAAATCCTTGGCATTGCACGCCGCCTGCTTTGAACTTTTGGGTTTGGAGAAGATGAAAATGGGAACGGAGAGAAGAGCCCTGTGCAGGTGTTTGCTCGCAGAGGCAAAGACTTAAATTGTACATCACAACAGGGTCGGACGGGGTCGGACGGGGTCTCCCCAAATGCCTCCAGGTATGTGGGTTCTTCCCATAACCTTCTGAGTTGAATGGGAAGCCCTGGAAAAAGGTTTCTATGTCATAAGTACTTTTTAAACATGAAAAAACAATGAAAAAATATTATTTTATTTCTTTCGGAATGAGACAGAGTATATCATAGAGCAATACAGAGAAAGAAGGTAGACACACAGACTCTATATAACTAACTACACTGGATGCACAACCGAAGGGGCATTACATTTCACTCAACACTGACACACATCAACATTCATTCATCATCATACACACATTACCAACTGTAAAAAGGATGGACAATGGTTTTGCAGGTGGCAGGGGAGACCTTTCCTTTTTATCCCCACTGCTGCCACCACTGTAAACGACAAAAGTCGTTGACGTGCTGGCTGATACCCACACAAGGGATGAGCTGGAGATGTCTCTGCCTTGGCCCTTTCACTATTGGCTGCTCCCCTGAGGCAGGCCGTTCTTCTGTTTCCGCCATCTGCTTCTCTGGCCCTGGAACTCAACAAAAAAGCTCCTGTTCTGTATCTGATTTCCTTGAGTGGTGATGGCACGATCATCAGCATAGATGAATCTCTCTGTCCCTTCGGGCAGTGGCTGGTCATTTGTGTAGATGTGGAACATGGATGGAGCAAGCACGCTCCCCTGAGGCAGGCCGTTCTTCTGTTTCCGCCATCTGCTTCTCTGGCCCTGGAACTCAACAAAAAAGCTCCTGTTTTGTAGCAGGTTTCCATGTCTGTGTTTTAGATGGATTAGGGATCAGCTAGCTTTCCCTGTAATAGGCAGTAAGCGCACCTAGAGCTTCGGAGAGTTTCTGTTCAACCATCCCAAAGCTCCCTGCTTGAGCGGTGATGGCACGATCATCAGCATAGATGAAGCTCTCTGTCCCTTCTGGCAGTGGCTGGTCATTTGTGTAGATGTTGAACACGGATGGGGCAAGCACACTCCCCTGAGGCAGGTCGTTCTTCTGTTTCCGCCATCTGCTTCTCTGGCCCTGGAACTCAACAAAAAAGCTCCTGTTTGGTAGCTGATTTCCTTGAGCGGTGATGGCACGATCATCAGCATAGATGAAGCTTTTTGTCCCTTCTGGCAGTGGCTGGACATTTGTGTAGATGTTGACCATGGATGGAGCGAGCATGCTCCCCTGAGGCAGGCCGTTCTTCTGTTTCCGCCATCTGCTTCTCTGGCCCTGGAACTCAACAAAAAAGCTCCTGTTTGGTAGCTGATTTCCTTGAGCGGTGATGGCACGATCATCAGCATAGATGAAGCTTTTTGTCCCTTCTGGCAGTGGCTGGACATTTGTGTAGATGTTGACCATGGATGGAGCGAGCATGCTCCCCTGAGGCAGGCCGTTCTTCTGTTTCCGCCATCTGCTTCTCTGGCCCTGGAACTCAACAAAAAAGCTCCTGTTTGGTAGCTGATTTCCTTGAGCGGTGATGGCACAATCATCAGCATAGATGAAGCTCTCCGTCCCTTCTGGCAGTGGCTGGTCATTTGTGTAGATGTTGAACATGGATGGAGCAAGCACGCTCCCCTGAGGCAGGCCGTTCTTCTGTTTCCGCCATCTGCTTCTCTGGCCCTGGAACTCAACAAAAAAGCTCCTGTTTTGTAGCAGGTTTCCATGTCTGTGTTTTAGATGGATTAGGGATCAGCTAGCTTTCCCTGTAATAGGCAGTAAGCGCACCTAGAGCTTCGGAGAGTTTCTGTTCAACCATCCCAAAGCTCCCTGCTTGAGCGGTGATGGCACGATCATCAGCATAGATGAAGCTCTCTGTCCCTTCTGGCAGTGGCTGGTCATTTGTGTAGATGTTGAACACGGATGGGGCAAGCACGCTCCCCTGAGGCAGGTCGTTCTTCTGTTTCCGCCATCTGCTTCTCTGGCCCTGGAACTCAACAAAAAAGCTCCTGTTTGGTAGCTGATTTCCTTGAGCGGTGATGGCACGATCATCAGCATAGATGAAGCTTTTTGTCCCTTCTGGCAGTGGCTGGACATTTGTGTAGATGTTGACCATGGATGGAGCGAGCATGCTCCCCTGAGGCAGGCCGTTCTTCTGTTTCCGCCATCTGCTTCTCTGGCCCTGGAACTCAACAAAAAAGCTCCTGTTTGGTAGCTGATTTCCTTGAGCGGTGATGGCACGATCATCAGCATAGATGAAGCTTTTTGTCCCTTCTGGCAGTGGCTGGACATTTGTGTAGATGTTGACCATGGATGGAGCGAGCATGCTCCCCTGAGGCAGGCCGTTCTTCTGTTTCCGCCATCTGCTTCTCTGGCCCTGGAACTCAACAAAAAAGCTCCTGTTTGGTAGCTGATTTCCTTGAGCGGTGATGGCACAATCATCAGCATAGATGAAGCTCTCCGTCCCTTCTGGCAGTGGCTGGTCATTTGTGTAGATGTTGAACATGGATGGAGCAAGCACTCTCCCCTGAGGCAGGCCGTTCTTCTGTTTCCGCCATCTGCTTCTCTGGCCCTGGAACTCAACAAAAAAGCTCCCGTTTTGTAGCAGGTTTCCTATGAGGCGGGTGAGGTGGTCGTCCTTTGTGATATTACACATTTTTCTCAGGAGAAGGCGGTGGACATGAGAGAAGCCTCCTCACAGGATTGCAAGACATCTGGGCGTCCCCTGGGCAACGTCTTCGTAGACGGCTGATTCTCTCACTCCAGAAGCGACCAGAAGCAACTTGTAGTAAAAGCCAAGGTAATTCCACAGAAGTTAATAGGGTAAAAGCAACATTGGACTGACAGAGAATGCCCTTTGACCAGATCATTAAATAAGTTTCCCCAACATAAAAGCATTACCTTGACTTCTAGCTTCACGCTTGTTGGCAAGGCGTGCGCTTCTCCAAACTCTTAATTGCAAACGGTCCTCTCTAATCAAATCTCCACTACTATCTTCAAGGCCGGTAAGCTCATTATCTTCACCCTGCCGGGCCTGGTCACCCTGGGAACCAAGAGGCCCGGCGCTCCCAAATGGAGCCTCCACCTGGAGCTCTGAATTTCCCTATCTTTAGCTAAAGGCACATTCTTTTCTCTGGGGAACAGAAATGCTGTCTCTTCTTCAAAATCAACACTGTCTGCTTCATTTGTCTCACTAACCAGAACATGTTCAGAAATCTGTAACCCATCATCCTCCTCGTCCTGAGGAAACTCAGGTTCAGAAAGCTCAGGCTCAGACTGAACCACAACAATGAGGAGGGTGGGAGCTGATTTGATATCCCCGGGGAGGGAATTCTATAGCTGAGGGGCCACCACTGAGAAAGCC
The DNA here is from genome assembly GCF_037176765.1 of Anolis sagrei. NCBI lineage: Eukaryota > Metazoa > Chordata > Lepidosauria > Squamata > Anolidae > Anolis > Anolis sagrei. The sequence continues at coordinate 516,195 of NC_090034.1, read as the reverse complement.
CTGTCTCTCGTCCCCACCAGTCACGCCAGCAAAGGAGACAGGACCAAGATCCGGGGCCTCCTCAGATAATCTTAAACTCTGAGATGGTTCACAGGGGAAGATCTGTTCAGACAGGTAAACTGGACCAGAACCATTGCAGAGGAGTTGCAATAGCCAGTGTCCTATACTGCTGGCCTATCAGCAGGTGTCTATAGAAGGAGGAGGAGAGGTTCCATCTTCCTCTCTCCTGTGTGACTCAGTCTAAGCATCTGTCTATTCTATATGTGACTCTATGACAATCTGATTGTTTGCAAAGTACAAGGAAAGTGGATCTGCACATCCTGTTTGTGTATTTGCATTTGCAACAGCGAAGATTGAAGCCTCCGGATATTTTCGATGAAAACTCAAATCCGTGAGGTTACTAATACTAAAAGATAAGGTCAGATGCTTGCAGCATGACTCTGCTGATAGACAGGCTCAAGCATGTGTTTGCTGTGAAGGGATTACACACACATGCTGTGTATTTTGCTTGCTTCTGGGACACTTGCTATCTAGCTTGCAGAAATTCAGAGAGGTCGTGATTTGGAAACTATAAATCACTTCATGTACCAGCACATCCTGCAACATTGGTGACATTTCCCCTGCATAAATATCTCATAATCGCTTATGTTTTTCTGCTGTCACGCGTTGGGCCTGTGAGTAATGACCATTTACAGGACGTGCTATCTGAATGCCCAGCAGGACGCCGGGGTGCCTCGGCTGAGAGGCCCTTCAGATTTCCTCACACAAAGTTCTGTTGAGTCTCTTGATAAGTCCAACAAAGTTTTATTAGGGATAAAATCTTCAAACACGGATTAAACACTCTATAACTTTGGAAAGTGGCAACTTCTTCAATCTGCCAACAAGGGACAGGCAACCGCTTAACAAACTGTTCCTTTCTTCTTTAAGGGAAACCCTTTGATCCCTCCTTGGGCAATCTCTTTACTTTGCTGCCATGGGCCCCTACTCCCGGTTCCAAAATGCGTAATGGGTGACCTGAGTAGACTTACCAGGCAAAGTCTCTGTAGATTTCCAAGTTGAAGGAAGTCCTTTACTCTCCAGCAAAGCTGGCTGTATTCCCTTTTTCCAGCGAAGGCTGGCTGTAGCTATATTTCCCCCGCGAAGATTGGTGTGAGAACTAAAGCCTTTTCCAGGCGGGGAAGAGAAACCCCACATGTCATAGAATCATAGAATCAAAGAGTTGGAAGAGACCTCATGGGCCATCCAGTCCAACCCCATTCTGCCAAGAAGCAGGAATATTGCATTCAAATCACCCCTGACAGATGGCCATCCAGCCTCTGCTTCAAAGCTTCCAAAGAAGGAGCCTCCACCACACTCCCTCCGGGGCAGAGAGTTCCACTGCTGAACAGCTCTCACAGTCAGGAAGTTCTTCCTAATGTTCAGGTGGAATCTCCTCTCTTGTAGTTTGAAGCCATGGCTCCATTGCGTCCTAGTCTCCAGGGAAGCAGAAAACAAGCTTGCTCCCTCTTCCCTGTGGCTTCCTCTCACATATTTATACATGGGTATCATCATATCTCCTCTCAGCCTTCTCTTCTTCAGGCTAAACATGCCCAGTTCCCTAAGCCGCTCCTCATAGGGCTTGTTCTCCAGACCCTTGATCATTTTAGTCGCCCTCCTCTGCACACATTCCAGCTTGTCAATATCTCTCTTGAATTGTGGTGCCCAGAATTGGACACAATATTCCAGATGTGGTCTAACCAAAGCAGAATAGAGCATGGGGAGCATGACTTCCCTGGATCTAGACACTAGGCTCCTCTTGATGCCTGAGGCCAAAATCCCATTGGCTTTTTTTGCTGCCACATCACATTCCTGGCTCATGTTTAACTTGTTGTCCACGAGGACTCCAAGATCTTTTTCACACGTACTGCTCTCGAGCCAGGCATTGTCCCCCATTCTGTATCTTTGCATTTCATTTTTTCTGCCAAAGTGTCCTGTCTGAAAGGCTTCCAACTGTAAACTACCTAAAGTCTTCCTTTTCCCTCCAAAACCTGGGGAAAGGGGCGGATCTAAAGGCTGCAACGATGATTGACAGGTGGCTGGCCCTATGATTGCACCCTGTAGGAAGCTACCAAATTGCAAAATGCATAACCTAAATGGATCAAATTTTGCCATAGTCACTGCTGAATGCTTTTATGTTGAATGTTTTTATATTGAATGTTTTATATTGTGTATAAGCTATTTCAAATTGTAAGTCACTTGGAGCACTTTGGTGGAGAGTGACTAATTAAGAAATAAAGTGATGATGACGATAACCTACAGGAATTCATGCAAACAAGCAGAGAAAGAAAAAGGGGATTCACAGTTTTCTTCTATTTACTGGCTGGTTGATGTTGCCTTTCGTCTTCCTTTTAATTGTTCCGATATCTTTGTACGTTTGCCCTGCGAGGAATATCTCGGCGCTTCCTTCTTGCTCCATTCCTCTGCGCGCTCACCACCGGAGTTTGCAATTAGGGAGAATAATCTGCTACCAAATGAGTTGCTTCCTTGCTTGGCGCATGACGGTGCTGAAAACATTCAAAGAGTGTTTCCAGACATTGGGTAAAGCAGTGCTACATGAAAGCAAAGTAAAGTATGTGCCTTGAGGTCAGCTGCCAGTGGGAACTCCACGGATTTCAGAGGGTTTTCCGAGGCAGGGAATCATCAGACGCAGCTTTCTGAAAGATGGCCTATAGCGCTTGGTCGTCCCTGGAGATCTTTGTTCCAAGCAGGAGCCAGGCCTGATCCTGCTTAGTTTTAAGATTAAAAGGGAGCCCGTGCCTTCAGGATATTACACAGAGCGTGGTGAATTAATCACTGCAACACACAAGTGAGGAATGTATGGTATAACGACAGGCACCACCTAAAATATGAATGCGTGTTCACCAAAAGGAAGAGGAAGTATGGTTGTTGAAACCGCTGTATATTTAAATTTCTCTTTATTTCAATTGTTGAAATATATCCCACTGATTATACCAATACCAGGGGAGATTTGAGCAGAGGAGGGGAGAGACACTTAGTATTTTAAAAGGTAGGAACTGGGAGACACTAGAACTGAGAGATTCAAAATGCTTCTTCAAATGAATTCCGCTGCCACCATTCCAGTATTAATCAGGCTGAGGTAATATCGTGAGTTTGTTCTGTAACACACACTGTGCCACTATAATTTCTTAGTGGCTGCTGTGAAGCTGACTTTAGAAATACTTTGACTTCCAAGGTACACACACTGAGGCTGGTATAAGTTAATAAAAGAGCAAGAATGTTTATTAAACAATCTTGAAATAATTCAGGTACAAATGCTTAATGGTTTCAGAAAATACTGGCATGAAAAGCTTGTGGTTGTGTTACAGTAGTGCTTCTCAACCTTGCTAATGCCATGACCCCTTAATGCAGTTCCATATGTTGTGGTGACCCCCAACCATAATATTGTTTTCGTTGCAACTTGATACTTGCCATTTTACTACTGTTATAAATCGTAATGTAAATATCCGATATGCAGGATGGATTTTCATTCACTGGACTAAATTGAGCACAAATCCCCAATATGCCCAAATGTGAATGCTAGTGGGGTTGGGGGGAGGATTGATTTTGTAATTTGGGAGTTGTAGTTGCTGGGATTTATAGTTCACCTACAATCAAAGAGCATTCTGAACTCCACCAGCTATGGATTTAAACTGAACTTGGCACACAGAACTCCCATGACCAACAGAAAACACAGGAAGGGTTTGGTGGGCATTGACCTTGAGTTTGGGAGTTGTAGTTCACCTACACCCAGAGAGTACTGTGCACTCAAACAATGATGGATCTGGACCAAACTTGGCACAAATACTCAATATGCCCAAATGCGAACACTGGTGGAGTCTGGGGAAAATAGACCTTGACATTTGGGAGTTGTAGTTGTTGGGATTCACAGTTCACCTACAATTAAAGAGCATTCTGAACTCGACCAGCAATAGAATTGGGCCAAACTTCCCACACAGAATCCCAATGACCAACAGAAAATACTATGTTTCTGATGGTCTTTGGTGACCCCTTTGACACCCCCTCATGACCCCCTCGGGGGTCCCGACCCCTCTAAACACAGTGTTAGAGTAAAATCTTAAACTCTTCTGGGTTACAAGTCTTCAAAGGTCCACCACAGATCAATTACTTCAGGAAATTAATCTCTGAAAGTAACTCCCAAAACTGCCCCTCAGGAATCTAGCCATAAATACCCTGAACTAGACTTCCCTAGGGATTGCACAGTCCACTAACTGGGCCCTGCTCCACAAATAGTATTCTAGCTATTTACTAATAGCTACTCTGAATACCTCACAAAAGACTAACCCTTCTTCTGTAAACCCAAACTCACTCTGAACTAACACCAACTTTTCCTCTCTCTCTAACACTCAATTCAAACTGACTAACCGGGACCTCAAGCCTCAGTTTTAAAAGGACACTTTTTTTCTCTAGATCACGTAGGCTCTGCCCCCAATCCTAGCCTCCTTATTTTCCCTCTTAGACTTGAACAGGCCCCCTCAGGAAAACCTAACTAAAACGGCTTCCACCCGGCTCCGTTTTCTAAAATGGACGTCGTGGCTTCGCCAGGCCTACTCCCTTAGGCTTCAGCCAGCTAAGGTAAGGGATTCATTACATATGGCTTTTCTGAAGTTGCCTGACTGCCGTTCCCATTGCTCAACCCAAAACACACAATGGAGAATGGAGAATGGGTGAATAACGAAACCCAACAAGAATCATAGAATCATAGGATCCTGGAGCTGGAAGAGACCTTGTGGGCCATCAAGTCCAACCCCATTCTGCCAACTAAATTGGGAGACAGCTAATTGTTTCTAAAGTATTTCTAAAATATTGTAAGGGGTCCGTATCGCAACTACTAACTAATATAATGCTATAATGAATTTTTGTTACTTTTTTGTAATTGTGTAAGTGGGGAAACTTCAGGAGCTTGAATTTTCTAGACTGTGGCACAAGATAACAGGGGAAATTGCATGGGCTAACGTGGTCAAGGTGTTATACCGTGTAGTGAGTTTCACCCCAATAGCTGTAGAAATGAGGGAGATAAGAGCCCCTGAAGTTTCCCCACTTGCACTATTACTATAAGGACATACATTAAAAATTCAATTACTCTCATTATAGTAACAAATTCTTCACTTATGATACTTTAGAAACACTTTAGAAACACTAATGATACTTTAGAAACACTTTAGAAACAATAATGATACTTTAGAAACACTTTAGAAACAATAATGATACTTTAGAAACACTTTAGAAACAATAATGATACTTTAGAAACACTTTAGAAACAATAATGATACTTTAGAACAGTGGTTCTCAACCTGGGGTCCCCAGATGCTTTTGGCCTACAACTCCCAGAAATCCTAACAGCTGGTAAACTGGCTGGGATTTCTGAGAGTTGTAGGCCCAAAACATCTGGGGACCCCAGGTTGAGAACCATTGCTTTAGAAAACACTTTAGAAACAATAATGATACTTTAGAAACACTTTAGAAACAATAATGGCCAGCTGTCAGGGGTGATTTGAATGCAATGTTCCTGCTTCTTGGCAGGGGGTTGGACTGGATGGCCCATGAGGTCTCTTACAACTCTTTGATTCTATGATACTTTAGAAACACTTTACAAACAATAATGATACTTTAGAAACACTTTAGAAACACTAATGATATTTTAGAAACACTTTAGAAACACTAATGATAGCTTAGAAACACTTTAGAAACACTAATGCTAGTTTAGAAACACTTTAGAAACACTAATGATAGTTTAGAAACACTTTAGAAACACTAGTGATACTTTAGAAACACTTTAGAAATAATAATGATACTTTAGTAACACTTTAGAAACACTAATGATAATTTAGAAACACTTTAGAAACAATAATGATACTTTAGAAACAGTAATGATACATTTGAAACACTTTAGAAACACTAGTGATACTTAAGAAACACTTTAGAAACAATAATGATACGTTAGAAACACTTTAGAAACACCAATGATATTCTAGAAACACTTTAGAAACACTAACGATATTTTAGAAACATTTTTGAAACACTAACGATACTTTAGAAACACTTTAGAAACAACAATGATAATTTAGAAACAATAATGATACTTTAGAAACACTTTAGAAACACTAATGATACTTTAGAAACACTTTAGAAACACTAATGATACTTTAGAAACACTTAAGAAACAATAATGATACTTTAGAAACACTTTAGAAACAACAATGATAATTTAGAAACAATAATGATACTTTAGAAACACTTTAGGAACACTAATGATACTTTAGAAACACTTTAGAAGCAATAATGATACTTTAGAAACACTTTAGAAACAATAATGATACTTTAGAAACACTTTAGAAGCAATAATGATACTTTAGAAACACTTTAGAAACAGTAATAATACTTTAGAAATGCTTTAGAAACAATAATGATACTTTAGAAACACTAGAAACAACAATGATACTTTAGAAACACTTTAGAAACACTAATGATATTTTAGAAACACTAATGATAGTTTAGAAACACTTTAGAAACACTAATGCTAGTTTAGAAACACTTTAGAAACACTAATGATAGTTTAGAAACACTTTAGAAACACTAGTGATACTTTAGAAACACTTTAGAAACAATAATGATACTTTAGAAACACTTTCGAAACAATAATGATACTTTAGAAACACTTTAGAAACAATAGTGATACTTTAGAAACTCTTTAGAAACACTAGTGATACTTTAGAAACACTAGTGATACTCTAGAAACACTTTAGAAACAATAATGATACTTTAGAAACACTTTAGAAACACTAATGATACTTTAGAAACACTAATGATACTTTAGAAACACTTTAGAAACAATAATGATACTTTAGAAACACTTTAGAAATGAAGCGCCAGCATCCCCCATTATATAATGACTTCTGAAACATTTTTAACACCCGCACATGCCTAATAGATACAACAAATGAGGCACAAACGAATTTTTGCACAGCCCTAGTATATATCAATCGCTCTAGATTGCAGATTGCCAGCCATTCCAGAGAGGGAGCCTGGCTTTCTCGCTGTCTGGTTCAGCGGTTTCTGTTCCATTATTTGCCTCCAAGGCAAATAACCCATTTCTGTTTCTCTTACAATCAAGAGTCAATCCGGCTGAGTGAAATCAGAAGCCATCCAAGTCTGCGCTGTCACTCGGTCTCTCCTGGGATCACTTCCTCTTCTCACAGCAAAGAGTTCTGCTAAACCTTAGCAAAGAAAGAGCCAACTCAATGGCTGCAAAGGTATACTATACACACACAGAAAGAGGCACGCACACATGAAACAAAGTTGTGTTTGCTTTCAAACTCCAGCTTCCAGGGTGGAAGAACTGAGCAGGGAAGACATCTGGCCAAACAAGCAAACAAGCAACGGGAAAATCCAATTAGGCTGCCAAGTGGAAGACGGGGTTCATCATACATAATTAAACTGTCTGGTTGAAGGAGAGCAGCGCGCGATGATGACCGAGTCCAAACCCAAATTGAAACGCAAGGAATGTTTTTATTACATGCTTACGGGGTTTTTAAAGCATACAAGCTTGGCCTGACTGTCCCGCTTTCTGGCTGTCCATCCTCTCTGGTGGAAGGCTACAGATGTGATGAAACATTTGGAGGTGCAAATAATAGGGCTGGGCAACCACGGAAAAATTTGTTTCTAAAATCGATTAGTTTTTTGGGGGGTTTTGCGTTTCGATTTTTAAAAGAATTCCAAATTTTTCTTTTAAAAAGTTCAATATTTACGAAATTTCATAAACTACAAAACAATTACGAAACAATAACGAATCGATTCGTTAATGGCGGACGCGACTGCGCAATATGCTAAAAACCCTCCATATGGGACAGGGGGGACTTCTGAAGCTTTCCTCTCCCTCTGTTGTTGACTGTTGGTGTGATATTTATAATTTTTTTTCACTGATTAAACAAACAACAACTATAAAACTTGCCCCAGACATGCAGAAATAATAACGAAACGATTTCAAAACGATAACGAAACGAATACAAAACGAATCCGAAGCAATTACGAAACGAATTAAAAAATTCGTTTCGTTTTTTAGTTTCTCCTGAATGCTTTGTTATCGCTTCGTTATATAAAAAAATAACGAATTTTTAACGAATTACGAAATTACGAAACGAAACCGCCCAGCCCTAGCAAATAATATGGATCACAATCTGCGCCCATAGTCCACAAGCTGCAGGCAATTGTGTTGCTTGGTATCAAAGTGCGAAACAGAGGTAAAGTCGTTGTTCCCAGAGACTGAAAGATAAACAAAGGGAACCCAGGTGTGAGAAAGGGCGATGTCATGGGCAAAGGGGAATATGGGACAAGCTGTCTGCCTTGGGAGCTCTGCATTAGGAGTTCTGTTCTTGGGTCTGTATCTTGTTTTCCTGTTTAAGTGCCATGTCTTCTGTTTGGATTACCAATCTTGTATGGTCATGCTCACACTTTCAAGCTTGTGGATATAATTCTAGTACAGAGTTGGTCATTGCTTTTTGTCAAGCTTCTGGAAATCTAGCTCATGGATGTATTTTGAAACTGTTTCATATTAATGTATTGTCGAAGGATTTCATGGCTGGAATCACAATTGAGATATAATTGGAGAGCTCCTTTCAAGCCTGAACGAAAGCCTGGAGTCTCCATTAACACAGAAGGCACCAATTGCTACTGGATCAATTTAGACATGTGCAGAGGTGGCCCTAGGTAATTTTCAATGGTAAGCAAATAGTATTTTGGCATGCCCCCTCCCCAACCAATCATTGATATATATTTTCTGTTTGTCGTGGGAGTTCTGTGTGCCATATTTCGTTCAATTCCATCATTGGTGGAGTTCAGAATGCTCTTTGATTGTAGGTGAACTATACATCCCAGTAACTACACTTGCCGCACTTGCTCCCTTGCCTGGCCCGCTTTGGGTCTGGAGGCGTGCCTGAAGACTCCGGCGTGTGCACCATAAGTCACCTCTTCTCCTGACTTTCTCCTCAGCCATTGGGACCAAGACAGAGAGAGAGAGAGAGAGAGAGAGGTGGAGATGCCCACCTTTCCTGAAGGTAGGCGCAAAACCAAAGGAGGGAGCGGAGGTGGGAGATACCTCCAGCCGCTCTCTCTCTCTCTCTCTCTCTCTTGGTCCCAATGGCTGAAGAGAAAGTCAGGAGAAGAGGCGGCTTTTGGTGCGCACGCTGGGGTCTTCAGGCACGCCTCCGGACCCGAAGCGGGCCAGGCACTGCGGCCCACCCGCGGATTGGGGAGAGGAGAGGACAGATTAGAGAGATGGGCCAAAACTAACAAAATGAAGTTCAACAGTGACAAATGCAAGATACTCCACTTTGGCAGAAAAAATGAAATGCAAAGATACAGAATGGGTGATGCCTAGCTCGAGAGCATTACGTGTGAAAAAGATCTTGGAGTCCTCGTGGACAACAAGTTAAACATGAGCCAACAATGTGATGTGGCGGCAAAAAAAGCCAGTGGGATTTTGGCCTGCATCAATAGGAGCCGAGTGTCTAGATCTAAGGAAGTCATGCTCCCCATGCTCTATTCTGCTCTGGTTAGACCACACCTGGAATATTGTGTCCAATTCTGGGCACCACGATTCAAGAGAGATATTGACTCTAAGCTGGAATGTGTCCAGAGGAAGAGGGCGACTCAAATGATCAAGGGTCTGGAGAACAAGCCCTATGAGGAGCGGCTTAGGGAACTGGGCATGTTTAGCCTGAAGAAGAGAAAGCTGAGAGGAGATATGATAGCCATGTATAAATATGTGAGAGGAAGCCACAGGGAGGAGGGAGCAAGCTTGTTTTCTGCTTCCCTGGAGACTAGGACACAATGGAAGAATGGCTTCAAACTACAAGAGAGGAGATTCCATCTGAACATTAGGAAGAACTTCCTGACTGTGAGAGCTGTTCAGCAGTGGAACTCTCTGCCCTGGAGTGTGGTGGAGGCTCCTTCTTTGGAAGCTTTTAAGCAGAGGCTGGATGGCCATTTGTCAGGGGTGATTTGAATGCAATATTCCTGCTTCTTGGCAGAATGGGGTTGGACTGGATGGCCCATGAGGTCTCTTCCAACTCTTGGATTCTATGATTCTATGATTCTAGGAGGCGGGTGGAGCGCCAGGGGATCGGGAAAGGGATCCGGTCATGGGGAAGGGATCGAACGTGGAGAACGATTGAGCGCCGGCTCTGCTCGCGCACCCAGTGGCTGAGTGGAGCAGGAACGAGAGGGGCGAGGCGAGGGTCAAGGGCCCGGCCCCTTTGGGAAGAGGATCTCCCGGCAGCGAGGCAAGAAAGCCGAGGCTCCCCCCGGACTGCTAGGGCTGTTGTGAGCTGAGGGGTGCTCCTCAAGTGGTGGTCGAGGGGCATTTTTTTTTGCGCCCCTGGCAAAAAAAGTGTTCTGCAACCGCTTACTTCGCGTAATGGACGAACCGCCCCTGGCGGCTAGGAGAACAGGGTTTGAATTCTGACTTCATGATATAAACCTAGGACCTCATTCCTTTCTCTGTTTCCTCATCGAGCTTCATCTTCTGGGATGGCCAGCCATCCCCTCTTGAGGTCCGCCTTTCCCTCTCTTCCACCATTTGGGGTTGTCTCCTCAAAACGCATTCCGGCCTTCATTCTCATGCACTGTGGAAATGGCATCTATGGAGTTCCACCAAAAGTGCCCTCATGTGATGTACTCCATGGGACTTTCAAAGCTCATTATCCTCCGATCTGGTTCTGGAACGTTCACCTTCTTGTTCAGAATTGAGAAGAAGCTCTGCAATAGGCAAGGTTTTCCTCTTCTGGTGTTTCCCAATTAATAGCTGGAGAGTCATTAGCGCTGAATCTGTAGCCTTCCTGCAGATGTTCGACTTGATGAAAGAGATTAGCTGATGATGCGTAAGCCAATGAGGGGCCTGGCCTAGTTGGGGAAAAGCAGCAGGTAGCGAAATACGCGTCTCATTAGCAACCGCTTGTACAAACCTATTAATATTACGGCTAATCTAATTTGAGGCTCCAGCAACCAATGTCAAGCTATTGTCATAAATAAATGATGAAAGCGTTCCTTAATCTGACACAATGGCACTAATCCATGGATTGTACTTCGAGAGCTCTTCCAAGGCTCTGGAAACCATTTCCGACGACGCGCGGGTAATATCGTCCGTGAATCAACGGCATGTTTTTGCTCAATTATAGACCGCGGTGTTCTCGGGCATAAAGCGAGCCGCTCGTTAAACGTGTCGCATAATAATAAGACGCCAAATTAGGGACTTCAAAGTCTACGTTTCGTAATTTCCCTAACATTTTTGCTATCTGTTTTCGGGATGGGATGTGACACTCATGCAGAGCCGGGGAAAGTGTCTCATGGTTTGAGTGCAATAATAATAATAATAATAATAATAATAATAATAATAATAATAATAATAATTTTATTTATACCCTGCCACCATCTCCCCAAGGGGACTCGGGGCAGCTTACATGTGGCCAAGCCCAACAACATATCAGTAAAAACAAAACAGAGAGCATATAAAACAGTACTGTATTGCCGAAGGCTTTCATGGCTGGAATCACTGGGTTGTTGTAGGTTTTTTCAGGCTATATGGCCATGTTCTAGAGGCATTCTCTCCTGACGTTTCGCCTGCATCTATGGCAAGCAACCTCAGAGGTAGTGAGGTCTGTTGGAACTAGGAAAAAGGGTTTATATATCTGTGGAATGACCAGGGTGGGACAAAGGACTCTTGTCTGCTGGAGCTAGGTGTGAATGTTTCAACTGACCACCTTGATTAGCATTGCCTGGAGCAATCTTTTGTTGAGAGGTGATGATTAGATGTCCCTGATTGTTTGGTTGTGAGGTCTGTTGGAACTAGGAAAAAGGGTTTATATATCTGTGGAATGACCAGGGTGGGACAAAGGAATCTTGTCTGCTGGAGCTAGGTGGGAATGTTTCAACTGACCACCTTGATTAGCATTGGCTGGAGCAATCTTTTGTTGAGAGGTGATTAGATGTCCCTGATTGTTTGGTTGTGAGGTCTGTTGGAACTAGGAAAGTGGGTTTATATGTCTGTGGAATGACCAGGGTGGGACAAAGGACTCTTGTCTGCTGGAGCTAGGTGGGAATGTTTCAACTGACCACCTTGATTAGCATTGCCTGGAGCAATCTTTTGTTGAGAGGTGATTAGATGTCCCTGATTGTTTGGTTGTGAGGTCTGTTGGAACTAGGAAAGTGGGTTTATATGTCTGTGGAATGACCAGGGTGGGACAAAGGACTCTTGTCTGCTGGAGCTGGGTGTGAATGTTTCAACTGACCACCTTGATTAGCATTGCCTGGAGCAATCTTTTGTTGAGAGGTGATTAGATGTCCCTGATTGTTTGGTTGTGAGGTCTGTTGGAACTAGGAAAAAGGGTTTATATATCTGTGGAATGACCAGGGTGGGGCAAAGGACTCTTGTCTGCTGGAGCTAGGTGGGAATGTTTCAACTGACCACCTTGATTAGCATTGCCTGGAGCAATCTTTTGTTGAGAGGTGATTAGATGTCCCTGATTGTTTGGTTGTGAGGTCTGTTGGAACTAGGAAAGTGGGTTTATATGTCTGTGGAATGACCAGGGTGGGACAAAGGACTCTTGTCTGCTGGAGCTGGGTGTGAATGTTTCAACTGACCACCTTGATTAGCATTGCCTGGAGCAATCTTTTGTTGAGAGGTGATTAGCTGTCCCTGATTGTTTGGTTGTGAGGTCTGTTGGAACTAGGAAAAAGGGTTTATATATCTGTGGAATGACCAGGGTGGGACAAAGGACTCTTGTCTGCTGGAGCTGGGTGTGAATGTTTCAACTGACCACCTTGATTAGCATTGCCTGGAGCAATCTTTTGTTGAGAGGTGATTAGATGTCCCTGATTGTTTGGTTGTGAGGTCTGTTGGAACTAGGAAAAAGGGTTTATATATCTGTGGAATGACCAGGGTGGGACAAAGGACTCTTGTCTGCTGGAGCTAGGTGGGAATGTTTCAACTGACCACCTTGATTAGCATTGCCTGGAGCAATCTTTTGTTGAGAGGTGATTAGATGTCCCTGATTGTTTGGTTGTGAGGTCTGTTGGAACTAGGAAAAAGGGTTTATATATCTGTGGAATGACCAGGGTGGGGCAAAGGACTCTTGTCTGCTGGATCTGGGTGTGAATGTTTCAACTGACCACCTTGATTAGCATTGCCTGGAGCAATCTTTTGTTGAGAGGTGATTAGATGTCCCTGATTGTTTGGTTGTGAGGTCTGTTGGAACTAGGAAAGTGGGTTTATATGTCTGTGGAATGACCAGGGTGGGACAAAGGACTCTTGTCTGCTGGAGCTGGGTGTGAATGTTTCAACTGACCACCTTGATTAGCATTGCCTGGAGCAATCTTTTGTTGAGAGGTGATTAGATGTCCCTGATTGTTTGGTTGTGAGGTCTGTTGGAACTAGGAAAAAGGGTTTATATATCTGTGGAATGGCCAGGGTGGGACAAAGGACTCTTGTCTGCTGGAGCTAGGTGGGAATGTTTCAACTGACCACCTTGATTAGCATTGCCTGGAGCAATCTTTTGTTGAGAGGTGATTAGATGTCCCTGATTGTTTGGTTGTGAGGTCTGTTGGAACTAGGAAAAAGGGTTTATATATCTGTGGAATGACCAGGGTGGGGCAAAGGACTCTTGTCTGCTAGAGCTGGGTGTGAATGTTTCAACTGACCACCTTGATTAGCATTGCCTGGAGCAATCTTTTGTTGAGAGGTGATTAGATGTCCCTGATTGTTTGGTTGTGAGGTCTGTTGGAACTAGGAAAAAGGGTTTATATATCTGTGGAATGGCCAGGGTGGGACAAAGGACTCTTGTCTGCTGGAGCTAGGTGGGAATGTTTCAACTGACCACCTTGATTAGCATTGCCTGGAGCAATCTTTTGTTGAGAGGTGATTAGATGTCCCTGATTGTTTGGTTGTGAGGTCTGTTGGAACTAGGAAAAAGGGTTTATATATCTGTGGAATGACCAGGGTGGGACAAAGGACTCTTGTCTGCTAGAGCTGGGTGTGAATGTTTCAACTGACCACCTTGATTAGCATTTGATAGCCTGGAAGTGCCTGGGGCAATCTTTTGTTGAGAGGTGATTAGCTGTCCCTGATTGTTTCCTCTCTGTTGTCTTGCTGTTCTAATTTTAGAGTTTTTTAATACTGGTAGCCAGATTGTGTTCATTTCCATGATTTCCTCCTTTCTGTTGAAATTGTTCACATGCTTCTTGTGTATTTCAATGGCTTCTCTGTGTAGTCAAATGGCTATCAAATGGCTATCAAAGGCTACCACTATCCCATTCTTATCAGAGTTTACTCTTCAGATCTCATTAGCAAGTCCAGCAAGCAGGTAGTTAGTCATTGCAGGCGTTAATATTATACTGATGTTTCCAAAATTATTAGCTCAATTCATACAACCTTCCATTCTTCCAGGCCATCAAATGCTAATCAAGGTGGTCAGTTGAAACATTCACACCCAGCTCCAGCAGACAAGGGTCCTTTGTCCCACCCTGGTCATTATTCCACAGATATATAAACCCAATTTTCCTACTTCCAACAGACCTCACTACCTCTGAGGATGCTGGCCATAGATGCAGGCAAAACGTCAGGAGAGAATGCCTCTAGAACATGGCCATATAGCCCGGAAAAACTTACAACTCCACCAGCTGTTGATGAGTTTCCAGACCCAATTCAAAGTATAGGATATTACCTATAAAGCCCTATATGCTTCGGATCTAGTCTATCTTCAAGATTGCATCTCCCCCTATGAACCGGGCACTAAGATATACTGGGAAGCCCTTTTCTCAGTCCCACCCTCATCTCAAGTGTGGTTGATGAGATAGAGAGCCTTCTTGATGGTGGCCCCCCAGCTTTTGAATGCCCTCTCAAGAGAGATCAAGCTAGCCCCTACTCTCAAAGCCTTCCGTACACAATTGAAGACATGTTTTTTTCCAGCACAGGCACTAACATCTACTGGGGAGGCCCTTCTCTCGGTCCCACCCCTGTCTCAAGTGTGGTTGGTGGCAAGATAGAGAGCCTTCTTGGTGGTGGCTCCCCAGCTTTGGAATGCCCTCCCAAGGGAGATCAGACTAGCCAGTACTCTCCAAGCTTTCTGTACACAATTGAAGACATGTTTTTTTTCCAGCACGGGCACTAACATCTACTGGGGAGGCCCTTCTCTCGGTCCCACCCTTGTCTCAAGTGTGGTTGGTGGCAAGATAGAGAGCCTTCTTGCTGGTGGCTCCCCAGCTTTGGAATGCCCTCCCAAGGGAGATCAGACTAGCCTGTACTCTCCAAGCTTTCTGTACACAATTGAAGACATGTTTTTTTCCAGCACGGGCACTAACATCTACTGGGGAGGCCCTTCTCTCGGTCCCACCCTTGTCTCAAGTGTGGTTGGTGGCAAGGTAGAGAGCCTTCTTGCTGGTGGCTCCCCAGCTTTGGAATGCCCTCCCAAGGGAGATCAGACTAGTCCGTACTCTCCAAGCTTTCTGTACACAATTGAAGACATGTTTTTTTCCAGCACGGGCACTAACATCTACTGGGGAGCCCCTTCTCTCGGTCCCACCCTTGTCTCAAGTGTGGTTGGTGGCAAGGTAGAGAGCCTTCTTGCTGGTGGCTCCCCAGCTTTGGAATGCCCTCCCAAGGGAGATCAGACTAGCCCGTACTCTCCAAGCTTTCTGTACACAATTGAAGACATGTTTTTTTCCAGCACGGGCACTAACATCTACTGGGGAGGCCCTTCTCTCGGTCCCACTCTTGTCTCAAGTGTGGTTGGTGGCAAGGTAAAGAGCCTTCTTGCTGGTGGCTCCCCAGCTTTGGAATGCCCTCCCAAGGGAGATCAGACTAGCCTGTACTCTCCAAGCTTTCTGTACACAATTGAAGACATGTTTTTTTCCAGCACGGGCACTAACATCTACTGGGGAGGCCCTTCTCTCGGTCCCACCCTTGTCTCAAGTGTGGTTGGTGGCAAGGTAGAGAGCCTTCTTGCTGGTGGCTCCCCAGCTTTGGAATGCCCTCCCAAGGGAGATCAGACTAGTCCGTACTCTCCAAGCTTTCTGTACACAATTGAAGACATGTTTTTTTCCAGCACGGGCACTAACATCTACTGGGGAGCCCCTTCTCTCGGTCCCACCCTTGTCTCAAGTGTGGTTGGTGGCAAGGTAGAGAGCCTTCTTGCTGGTGGCTCCCCAGCTTTGGAATGCCCTCCCAAGGGAGATCAGACTAGCCCGTACTCTCCAAGCTTTCTGTACACAATTGAAGACATGTTTTTTTCCAGCACGGGCACTAACATCTACTGGGGAGGCCCTTCTCTCGGTCCCACCCTTGTCTCAAGTGTGGTTGGTGGCAAGGTAGAGAGCCTTCTTGGTGGTGGCTCCCCAGCTTTGGAATGCCCTCCCGAGGGAGATCAGACTAGCCCGTACTTTCCAAGCTTTCCGTACACAATTGAAGACATGGGTTTTTTTTCCTGCATGGGTGCTAAGATCTACCTGAATTATGGTTTTCTGGCCTGGGCATTGAGATCTACTGGGGATGCCCTTCTCTCAATCCCACCCCTGTCTCAAGTACGGTTGGTGGGGACGAGGGAGAGATAAGGCCTTCTTGGTGGTGGCCCCCCAGCTTTGGAATGCCCTCCCAAGAGAGATTAGGCTAGTCCTTACTCTCCAAGCCTTCCAAACACAATTGAAGACATGTTTTTTTCAGGCACGGGCACAAAGACTTACTTGAATCATGTTTTATTCCGGCACAGGCACTAAGATATTCTTGAATTATGGTTTTCCATCACTGGCACAGACACTGAGATCCACTGAGGAGGCCCTTCTCTCGGTCCCACCCCTGTCTCAAGTGGGGTTGATGGCAAGAGAGAGGGCCTTCTTGGTGGTGGCTCCCCAGCTTTGGAATGCCCTCCCAAGGGAGATCAGACTAGCCCGTACTCTCCAAGCTTTCCATACACGATTGAATACATGGTTTTTTCCAGCATGGGTGCTGAGATCTACTTGAATTATGGTTTTCTGGCACAGATACTAAGATCTACCAGGGAGGCCCTTCTCTCGGTCCCACTCCCATCTGAAGTGCAGTTGGTAGGGACGAGAGAGAGAGAGAGCCCCCTGGCTTTGGAATGCCCTCCTGAGAGAGATCAGGCCAGCACTTATTCTCCAAGCCAACTGTACACAATTGAAGACCATGGGGTTTTTTTTTCAGCACAGGCACTAAGATCTACCTGAATTATGGTTTTCTGGCCTAGGCATTGAGATCTACTGGGGATGCCCTTCTCTCGGTCCCACCCCTGCCTCAAGTACGGTTGGTGGGGACAAGGGAGAGAGAAGGCCTTCTCGGTGGTGGACCCCCAGCTTTGGAATGCCTTCTTGAGAGAGATCCGGCTAGCCCCTACTCTCCAAGCCTTCCAAACACAATTGAAGACATGGTTTTTTCAGGCACGGGCACGAAAACCTACTCGAATTATAGAATCATAGAATCCTAGAGTTGGAAGAGACCTCATGGGAGAGGGCCTTCTCGGTGGTGGCCTCCCAGCTTTGGAACGCCCTCCCGAGAGAGATCAGGCTAGCTCCTACTTTCCAAGCCGATCTACTTGAATTATGGTTTTCTGTCACCGGCACAGGCACTGAGATCTACTGGGGAGGCCCTTCTCTTAGTCCCACCACTGTCTCACGTGTGATTGGTGGTGGCAAGGGAGAGGGCCTTCTTGGTGGTGGCTCCCCAGCTTTGGAATGCCCTCCCGAGAGAGATCAGGCTAGCTCCTACTTTCCAACCCTTCCTACACAATTGAAGACATGTTTTTTTCCCAGCACGGGCACGAAGATCTACTTGAATTATGGTTTTCTGTCACCAGCATAGCCACTGAAATCTACTGGGAAAGCCCTTCTCTCAGTCCCACCCCTGTCTCCAGTGCAGTTGGTGGGGACGAGAAAGAGAGCCTTCTCGGTGTTGGCCCTCCCAGCTTTGGAATGCCCTCCTGAGGCCCTCCTACACTGAGATCTACTGGGGAGGCCCTTCTCTTGGTCCCACCACTGTCTCACGTGTGGTTGGTGGTGGCAAGGGAGAGGGCCTTCTTGGTGGTGGCCCCCCAGCTTTGGAATGCCCTCCCGAGGGAGATCACACTAGCTCCTACTGTCCAAGCCTTCCATACACAAAGATATGGTTTTTTGACAAGCCTTTGACCACATTTAGACTCATTTCATGACTATCTGTGAGAACCTATAGATTGTTTTTACCAAGCACTTTACAAGACTGAGACTGATTATTGATTACCTGCAGGTATTGCTGTATAGTATTGATTTTACCCAGGGGGCATTGCCAAGTTGGGATGTTTATGTTGGTTGTTTATTGTTTTATGTTCTTGTTTTCACACTTTCTGTATTTTGAGTGCTTGTGAGATGCCCCACGTCCCTCTGGGAGATGGTGGTGGGGTGTCAATAAAGATCGTTGTTGTTGTTGTTGTTGTCGTCGTCTTGTGTTCTACTTCCAACTCACGGTCTCTCTCCAGCAGTTCATTTTGAAAGAGAAAATTGCATTTCCCTCCTTTGAATCATGTTTGTTTCATGCGGTTCAATATTCTACCCAAGATGATTAAATTTGTGAGGAATGGACTGCCCAAGGGTTGTAAACTCTTGTATTGACTCTCCGAATACAACTGCGTTCCTTCCTTGTGATGAAGGCGCTTCGCATGCTTTTAACATCGACTCCAAGCCTTATTTATCTCCTTCATTCTGCTGCGGAATCGCACAGAGACCCGTAAGAAGGCCCGGACTGTCTCTTCACCGCCTGGTTGATGCCATTTTCCGTGCAACGACTCCCACAAGACGGAATTGTAAGATTTGAGGCTTTCTTGGTTAAATATTTGGAACAATGCTGAAGAGCTCATCGGTGAATTAGAACTCTCTATTGGAATATACAATGTGAGTCTACATGGACGAGAAAACCCAGATTTACCCACTTGGCCACGGTGGTCCATGCTCTGGTTACATCCCATATAGACTACTGCAACGCTCTCTACGTGGGGTTGCCTCTGAAGACTGCCCGGAAGCTTCAAATGACTCTGGCCCAGTTTACCTGTCCGAACATATTCTCCCCTATAAGCCATCAAGGTGGTTAAGATCTTCTGGAGGGGCCCTGCTCTCGGTCCCACCACCTTCGCAATTGCGTCTGGTGGGGACGAGGGACAGGGCCTTCTCGGTGGTGGCCCCTTGGCTTTGGAACTCTCTCCCGATGCCCCTTCCCTCCTGACTTTCAGAAAGCTGGTAAAAACCTGGCTTTGGAATATAGCATTTGCAGAATGATGATCGAGTCAATAACGGCTGACCACACTAAAGGCGGATGGGGATGAATTTGTGATTTTACTCGGACGACCTGGCTTTTTGTAATTGTATGATATTGTATGATCTGTATTTTAATGTATTTTGTATGAATGTATTATGATGCTATTATGTTTACTCTGTGTATGAATTTTCTGCTGTTAGCTGGCCTGAGTCCCTCTTCGGAGGTCGAGAAGATCGGGTTATAAAAGCTCTAAATAAATAATGTATATATATAAATCTGTTAGGTTGGTTCAACAGGACAGCAAAACTCCACAACCCCCCAACGAAACTTAACCAAAATTCCCATGCCCATAACACAACCCACAAGGTACAAACATATCTACTCAAAATGAAAAACAACACAACAACACACTCACAATACGGCAAAACAACTGAGCATGCGCATTGGCACCCAGTCACAAGTTCCCTGGGTGCGGCCACAGCTTTCCGGCCAACGTTCCCTCTGCGGAAGCCATGCCCACTCCAAGCCCCACCGCGCCGCTTCCTGCACACACACACACCCTGCCGCACGCACACTCACACGCAACCCCATGCTCCATCATTCCCCCCGCCGCCTCACACACACACGCAACCCCACGCTCCATCACTCCCCCGCCGCCGCACAAACACACACAACCCCACGCTCCATCACTCCCCCCGCCGCTGCACACACACACACAACCCCACGCTCCATCACTCCCCCGCCGCCGCACAAACACATGCAACTCCACGCTCCATCACTCCCACGGCCACCGCACACACACACACAACCCCACGCTCCATCACTCCCCCCGCCGCTGCACACACACGCAACCTCACACCCCCCGCCGCCGCACACACACACGCAACCCCATGCTCCATCACTCCCCCCGCCGCCGCACACACACACACAACCCCACGCTCCATCACTCCCCCCGCCGCCGCACATACACATGTAACCCCACTTCCCCCGCCACCGCACACACATGCAACCCCACGCTTCATCACTCCCCCCCGCTGCCGCACACACACACGCAACCCCACGCTCCATCACTCCCCCCGCCGCCGCACACACACACACAACCCCACGCTCCATCACTCCCCCCGCCGCCGCACACACACACGCAACCCCATGCTCCATCACTCCCCCCGCCGCCGCACATACACATGTAACCCCACTTCCCCCGCCACCGCACACACATGCAACCCCACGCTTCATCACTCCCCCCCGCTGCCGCACACACACACGCAACCCCACGCTCCATCACTCCCCCCGCCGCCGCACACACACACACAACCCCACGCTCCATCACTCCCCCCGCCGCCGCACACACACACGCAACCCCACGCTCCATCACTCCCCCCCGCTGCCGCACACACACACGCAACCCCACGCTTCATCACTCCCCCCCGCTGCCGCACACACACACGCAACCCCACGCTCCATCACTCCCCCCCGCCGCCGCACACACACACGCAACCCCACGCTCCATCACTCCCCCCGCCGCCGCACACACACACGCAACCCCACGCTCCATCACTCCCCCCGCCGCCGCACACACACACGCAACCCCACGCTCCATCACTCCCCCCGCCGCCGCACACACACACGCAACCCCACGCTCCATCACTCCCCCCGCCGCCGCACACACACACGCAACCCCACGCTCCATCACTCCCCCCACCGCCGCACACACACACGCAACCCCACGCTCCATCACTCCCCCCGCCGCCGCACACACACACGCAACCCCATGCTCCATCACTCCCCTCGCCGCCGCACATACACATGTAACCCCACTTCCCCCGCCACCGCACACACATGCAACCCTACGCTTCATCACTCCCCCCCGCTGCCGCACACACACACGCAACCCCACGCTCCATCACTCCCCCCGCCGCCGCACACACACACGCAACCCCACGCTCCATCACTCCCCCCCGCTGCCGCACACACACGCAACCCCACGCTCCATCACTCCCCCCGCCGCCGCACACACACACGCAACCCCACGCTCCATCACTCCCCCCCCGCTGCCGCACACACACACGCAACCCCACGCTTCATCACTCCCCCCCGCTGCCGCACACACACACACAACCCCACGCTTCATCACTCCCCCCGCTGCCGCACACACACACGCAACCCCACGCTCCATCACTCCCCCCCCGCTGCCGCACACACACACGCAACCCCACGCTTCATCACTCCCCCCGCTGCCGCACACACACACGCAACCCCACGCTCCATCACTCCCCTGCCCCAATCTTACCTCCTTTTACTTCACGCCACCTCCAAACCCCACCCCGCCCCTTCCCGCCCTGTCAAAATCTAGGAAAGACAGGAAGGAAGGAAAGAAGGAAGAAAGAGAAAGGGAGGTAAAGAAAAAGGGGGAAGGAAGGAAAATTAGAGAAAGAAGGAAGAAGAAAAGGAAAGAAAAGGAAAGATGGAAGGAAAGAAAAGAGAGACAGCAGAAGAGAAAGAAAAAGGGGGAAGGAAGGAAAGAGGTAGAGCAGGAAGAAATGAGAGACAGAGGGAGGGAAAGAAAAAGGGGAAGGAAGGAAGGAGAGAAGGAAAGAAAAAAGGGAATGAAGGAAGGAAAGAGGGGGTGAAGGAAGGGGGAAGATGTAGAAAAAGAGGGAGGGAAGGAAAGAGAGAAGGAAGAAAAGAGACCAGAAGAGAAAGAAAAAGGGGGAAGGAAGGAAGGAGAAAAGAAAAAAGGGAATGAAGGAAGGAAAGAGGGAGTGAAGGAAGGGGGAAGATGTAGAGAAAGACGGAAGGAAGGAAAGAAGGAAAGAGAGAAGAAAGAAAAGAGACCAGAAGAGAAAGAAAAAGGGGGAAGGAAGGAAGGAGAAAAGAAAAAAGGGAATGAAGGAAGGAAAGAGGGAGTGAAGGAAGGGGGAAGATGTAGAGAAAGAGGGAGGGAAGGAAAGAAGGAAAGAGAGAAGAAAGAAAAGAGACCAGAAGAGAAAGAAAAAGGGGGAAGGAAGGAAGGAGAGAAGGAAAGAAAAAAGGGAATGAAGGAAGGAAAGAGGGAGTGAAGGAAGGGGGAAGATGTAGAGAAAGAGGGAGGGAAGGAAAGAAGGAAAGAGAGAAGAAAGAAAAGAGACCAGAAGAGAAAGAAAAAGGGGGAAGGAAAGAAGGAGAGAAGAAAAAAGGGAATGAAGGAAGGAAAGAGATAGAGAAGGAAGAGGAGAAGGAAAGATGGGAGGGAAGGAAGGAAGGAGGGAGTGAAATAAGGAGAGAAAGAGGGAAGGTTGGCCACAGCAACACGTGGCGGGTAAAGGTTGTTATTTCTATGATTATTATGATGCTATGATTCTTCCTCTGAGACCCTTTTAGGGGGAATGGGAGAGGTGTCAGGTCCCAGAGGCAATGCATTGCATTATTGTTCTTGTTATGATGGTGGTGAAATAAAAGGAAATAAAAAGAGAAAGAAGGAAGCAAACAGGGAGGGAAGAAAGGCAAAGGAAGAAAGGGGGAGGGAATGAAGGAAAGAGAGAAGGATGAAACCAAGTAGTGAAAGAAGGAAAGAAAGAAAGAAAGAGGGAGAGAAGGAAGAAAGGAGAGAAAGGGGGAAGGAATAGGTAGGGACCTCTCTTTCATAATAGTCCAGATATCTAACTCAGCTTTGATCAGTTTTACTATAGGCCACAGCAACGCGTGGCAGGGCACAGCTAGTAAATAATAAATAAAGCTCTGTATTGGAATACACAATGTGAGTCTACATGGACGAGAAAACCCAGATTTACCCTGAATTGACTTCTTTCTGCCCTCACAATGTTTGAGTAAATTCGGTAGGCGTCACAGCATTTTTCTTCGGTTCAGTTGGATTTCCCTTCCTTTGGACTACGTTTTAGGAAGTTTGTTGTGGCTTCAGTTCTGTCTGGGAAGATGAATTGGGTCTACTTTGGACCATCCTGCTGTTAGTTTATTGTAGGCTCATATACTGCAGTTTAACTGCTTTGAACTGCATTACGTTGACCAGTTTCCATATGCCGACGATACCATAGTCTGTGCTTATTCAGAAGAAGACTGACAAGCCAAGTTGAACGCTTTTGCAGAAGCATAAAAAAAAACTTGGCCTTTTACTTAACATAAAAAAAAAATCTAAGGTGCTCTACCAACAGGCGACAACCAATTTCCCTGCAATTCCTCTATTACGGCTTATTTATTTATTTGCACCGGGACTGTGGCACAACTGTCTGAGCGTCAGCTGCATTAAGATCACTTCTGACCAAAAGGTCACGAGTTGGAAGCCAGCCCAGGTTGGAGTGAGCTTCCAACCAATTGTGTAGCTTGTTGTTGACCTTTGCAACCTGAAAGACAATTGCATCCATCAAGTAGGAAAATTAGGTCCCACCTATGTGTGGGGAGGCTAATTTAATTAATTTACGAGGCCATAAAAAAGACTCCAGCAAAAAGCATGCGGGGAATGAGGAAGTTATTAATGACTTGGATGAAGGGCTAGAAGGCATGATCATCAAGTTTGCAGGCGACACCAAATTGGGAGGGAGAGCCAATTCTCCAGAGGACAGGAGCAGAATTCAAAACGATCTTGACAGATTAGAGAGATGGGCCAAAACTAACACAATGAAGTTCAACAGTGACAAATGCAAGATACTCCACTTTGGCAGAAAAAACGAAATGCAAAGAGACAGAATGGGGGACGATGAGGCCTGGCTCGAGAGCAGTACGTGTGGAAAAGATCTTGGAGTCCTCGTGGACAGGAAGTTAAACATGAGCCAGGAATGTGATGTGGCGGCAAAAAAAGCCAATGGGATTTTGGCCTGCATCAAGAGGAGCCTAGTGTCTAGATCTAGGGAAGTCCTGCTCCCCATGCTCTATTCCGCCTTGGTTAGACCACTTTACCTGGAATATTGTGTCCAATTCTGGGCACCACAATTCAAGAGAGATATTGACTCTAAGCTGGAATGTGTCCAGAGGAGGGCGACTCAAATGATCAAGGGTCTGGAGAACAAGCCCTATGAGGAGCGGCTTAAGGAGCTGGGCATGTTTAGCCTGAAGAAGAGAAGGCTGAGAGGAGACATGATGAGGGCCATGTATAAATATGTGAGAGGAAGCCACAGGGAGGAGGAGGAGGGAGGGAGCTTGTTTTCTGCTTCCTTGGAGACTAGGACGCGGAACAATGGCTTCAAACTACAAGAGAGGAGATTCCATCTGAACATGAGGAAGAACTTCCTGACTGTGAGAGCCGTTCAGCAGTGGAACTCTCTGCCCCGGAGGGAGTGTGGTGGAGGCTCCTTCTTTGGAAGCTTTTAAGCAGAGGCTGGATGGCCATCTGTCAGGGGTGCTTTGAATGCAATATTCCTGCTTCTTGGCAGAATGGGGTTGGACTGGATGAGGGCCCAGGAGGTCTCTTCCAACTCTTTGATTCTATGATTCTAAGTACGTCATCAGTGTCGCAGATGGACGATGAAAGCGACAGCTCCCCTGGCGGCCAGGAAAGGTAAATAGCCTCTGACTGGCTGTCCATATGTGTTGTGTGTCTTTGGCATTGAATGTTTGCTATATAGGTGTACATTGTAATCTGTCCTGAGTCCCCTGGGCAGAATATAAATACTGCAAATAAATAAATAAATATTTATTTACTTTATTTCTACCCTGCTCTATCTCACCCCGGAAGGAACTCAGAGCGGCTTCCAGTTTTGGCAATTATTCAGTGCCACCGGGAACCATAAAAGCATACAGATACACAACACATTAAACCTTAAAACCAAAGGAAGCATATACATACAAGTAAAAAAAACTATTAAAAGTATTGCACCTTATCTCATAATCATAATCCAAACTGTGTCATTTATATCAAATCTGTAGATGCATGTTGCACTGTGGTTGTGTGACTCCTCCAACGCCTGGTTCCACAGCCAGGTTTTGACTCTCTTTCTGAAAACCAGGAGGGAGGGAGAGATCTGATCGAATACCCCTGGGGAGGGTGTTCCATAGCCGAGGGGCCACCACAGAGAAGGCCCTGTCCGTCGCCCCCACCAACCGCACCTGCGAGGGGGGTGGAACTGAGAGCAGGGCCTCCCCAGAAGATCTTAGTGCCCGGGATGGGTCATAGGGGGAGATGTGTTCAAACAGGTAAGCTGGGCCGGAACCATTTAGAGCTTTACAGGCTAAAATCAGCACTTTGAATTATGCTCAGTAGCAGCCTGGAAGCCAGTAGAGCTGGCGTAACAGGGGAGTTGTGCGCTCCCTGTACCCCGCTCCGGTGAGCAGCCTGGACTACTTGCAGCTTCTGAACAGTCTTCAAAGGCAGCCCCATGTAGAGCAAATTGCAGTAGTCTATTCGAGATTGTCTAAACACTCATCAAGGAGCATGAAAGGCACTGCAGACTCCTTCAACCAGAGAAGCCAGCCATAGCAGAGCACCTGAGGAACCAACCTGGACACAGCAGATTATTATTTGAGAACACAGAAGTGCTGGACCACTCTCACAACCACCATGTCAGGCCACACAGAGAAGACACTGAAATCCACAAGAAGCATGTGGACAGTTTCAACAGAAAGGAGGAAACCATGAAAATGAACACAATCTGGCACCCAGTATTAAAAAAATCTAAAATTGCAACAGCACAACAACAGAGAGGAAACAAACAAGGACATCTTAACACCTCTCAACAAAAGATTGCTCCAGGCCCTGTCAGGCCATTACTTTACTTACTTAGGCGATCCCTCGTTGGACGAGTAAGATGGTCTTCCATGATGGGTTTCCTTGTGGATTTGTAGGTGGCTGTGGAGCCCTCTTCTTGACCCGCATCTTGACCTCCCACAATGAGGGCATTGGTTTCCAGGTGGAAGGCGCTCCCGGTCGGGGTTGGCTTGACGTGCCTTCCTCTTGGTACATTTCTCTCTTTCACCCTCCATTCGTGCCTCTTCAAATTCTACAGCACTGCTGGTCACAGCTGACCTCCAGCTGGAGCGCTCAAGGGCCAAGGCTTCCCAGTTCTCAGTGTCTATGCCAGAGTTTTTAAGGTTGGCTTTGAGCCCATCTTTCAATCTCTTTTCCTGCCCTCCAACGTTCTGTTTTCCATTCTTAAGTTCAGAGTAGAGCAACTGCTTTGGCAGACAGTGGTCAGGTATCCGGACAACGTGGCCGATCCAGCAGAGTTGATGGCAGAGGAGCATTGCTTCAATGCTGGTGGTCTTTGCTTCTTCCAGCACGTTTACGTTTGTCCGCTTGTCTTCCCAAGAGATTTGCAGGATTTTCCGGAGGCAGTGCTGATGGAATCGTTCCTGGAGTTGCATGTGACATCTGTAGACAGTCCACGTTTCTCAGGCATATAGTAGGGTTGGGAGGACAATAGCTTTATAGACAAGCACCTTCGTATCCCTACGGTATCCGTAGGGATACCAGGCCATTATATGCTAATCAAGGTGGTCAGTTGAAACATTCACACTTGCCTCCAGCAGACAAGAGTCCTTTGTCCCACCTTGGTCATTCCACAGATATATAAAGCCTTTTTCCTAGTTCCAACAGACCTCACTACCTCTGAGGATGCTTGCCAAAGTGCAGGCGAAACGTCAGGAGAAAATGCCTCTAGACCATGGCCATACAGCCCGGAAAAAACCTACAACAACCCTCCTTAGAGTTGGACGTTATCTGCGTACAGGTGGCATCCAACTCCAAAATTCTGGATGATCTCTCCCGGCGGCTTCATTTAGATCAGTGTTTCTCAACCTGAAAGTCCCCAGGTGTTTTGGCCTACCACTCCCAGAAATCCGAGCCAGTTTATCAGCTGTTAGGATTTCTAGAAGTTGAAGGGCAAAACATCTGTGGAACCACAGGTTGAGAACCACTGATGCAGATGCTAAACAACATGGGGGACAGTATTGAGTCCTGCAGGACCCCACAGGACAAAAGCTGGGGGGCCAAGCAGGTGTTTTAGATGGTTTTGTAGGCGTAGAACCAGGGGCGGCTCAACCTATTCCACTCACATTCGCAGTGCCATTCTGATGCATTGCTCCAAATCCCGTCTGCGGCTGATTACAAAACACCTGTTGTGTCGTTGCTGCCGGCAAACGTCCCTTCAAGTTGGAGCCTTTTCCTGTGTGTTTGTTGTTCTTTTAGGGGGAAAAATACAAATACTCTTTTGTAGAAATGCTATTATGGGAGCAAGGAGCATGGCAACATGCTTCACGGATCACAGTCTGAGCATCTGGTAGGGGTGCTCCCTTGAAGCTCCGTTGCGTGCTTCGCCGGCATGCTTGATCCAACTTTGCCCAAAGCTTGCATTCCTAAGAAACGCATGGGTCAGCCAATCAGAAAACCAGCGTCGCTTTGGGCTCTCGGCCAATGGGAGCGGAGGAGGCGGTCCTTGGGAAGGACAATGAAGTGAATGTCCAGATGATTGAATTAAAATCATAGAATCAATCCTAGAATCCTAGAGTTGGAAGAGACTTCCTGGGCCATCATCCAGTCCAACCCCATTCTGCCAAGAAGCAGGAATATTGCATTCAAATCACCCCTGACAGATGGCCATCCAGCCTCTGCTTAAAAGCTTCCAAAGAAGGAGCCTCCACCACACTCCCTCCGGGGCAGAGAGTTCCACTGCTGAACGGTTCTCACAGTCAGGAAGTTCTTCCTCATGTTCAGATGGAATCTCCTCTCTTGTAGTTTGAAGCCATTGCTCCATTGCGTCTTAGTCTCCAGGGAAGCAGAAAACAAGCTCGCTCCCTCCTCCTCCCTGTGGGTTCCTCTCACATATTTATACATGGCCCTCATCATATCTCCTCTCAGCCTTCTCTTCTTCAGGCTAAACATGCCCAGTTCACTAAGCCGCTCCTCATAGGGCTTGTTCTCCAGACCCTTGATCATTTTAGTTGTCCAAATGACTTGATGTGTCCAAATGACCAGCGATAAATCAAAGAATAGATTCCTCAAGCTGGTCAGGTCTCTTGAAAGGTTGAGATATGCAGATATGGCTGGCACGATTCCCCAGCTCTGGTATTTCCTTGTCACAGATATGGGTTCATTTTGTTATGTTTTTCTCAGTCCATGGGGAAATGGCAAAAGGGAGGAAAGCTGGGACACGCTGGCTTCCCTTGAAAGCAGGATGCCTCTTGGTTGGAAGATGGCTAGTTCACCAGGGAGCTCCCCTCAAGCAGTCCTACTCCGAGACCCGAGGGGGGCCGGGTTATTGCCATGCAATCATTCTTTGTTTAAAACCTTAAATCAATAGGGATATGCCTTGGGAAGGGGACTACCCAAGGCTGAGGTCACGAAAAGGTGGCTTCCCATCTATATATATAAAAATGCTCTGTGCATAATGAGTTCCTTAAAAACAAAAGAACCAACGAACGAAATCACACCAAATTTGGCAACAAAACGTCTCACAACACAAGGAGTCACAATCACTGAAAAAATTGTGATTTTGTCATTTGGGAATTGTAGTTGCTGGGATTTATAGTTCACCTACAATCAAAGAGTATTCTGAACTCCATCAATGATGGAATTGAACCAAACTTGTCACAAAGAACTCCCATGACCAACAGAAAATATTGAAAGGGTTTGGTGGGCATTTACCTTGAATTTGGGAGTTGTAGTTCACCTATATCCAGAGAGCACTGTGGACTCAAACAATGATGGATCTGGACCAAACTTGGCACGAATACTCAACATGCCCAAATATGAACACAGATGGAGTTTGGAGGAAGTAGACCTTGACATTTGAGAGTTGTAGTCACTGGGATTCACAGTTCACCTACAATCAAAGAGCATTCTGAACCCCACCAACAACAGAATCGGGGCAAACTTCCCACAGAGAACCCCCATGACCACCAGAAAATACTTAAGGCCATCCAACCCAACTCCCTTCACCAGAGCAAGAAAACGTAATCAAAATCCTCCCAACAAAGAGCCATCCAGCCATAGAGATAGATATATATGATTCACACACACACACACAAAGATATAGTATCATAGATTTGAAAGGAACCTGTAAAGAAGGACAATTATATGTCTCATGTTCCAGAGTAAGCAAACCAGACCATCTCCACATCCACACTGACAAAGAAACAGCAAGGAATACCCACCAGTATAAAGAAATTACATATATTAGAAACCAACACTTTCTCATTACTTTATTTTCCAGATCAACAGGCTGGGCCACAGCAACAAGTGGCAGGGGACAGCTAGTATTTCATATACAGACCCATACACAAGGGTCAGGGAGATACATAAGGAATAATGAAGCATAAGGGAATTTCATATACACCCATCCCACCCACCAGAGTCCAGAAGAATAAGTTCATAAGCATGAAACCATATCATCCCTCCATCATGAAAAAGGGAGTTCATAGGGCTTGGGGAAAAGTTCCATAAAGTTCTCAAAAGTTCTTGAAAGTTTGGGAAAGTTGTTCAAAGTTGTAAAATCCAGAAAAAGCAAGTGGGAAAAGGTGTCCCATATCCACGGAGTCCTTTACAGCTCCGGCCCAGCATACCTGTCCGAACGTATCTCCTTCTACCTCCCACCTCGGAGTTTAAGATCTGCTAGGGAGGCCCTGCTCTCGGCCCCACCTTTATCACAAGCGAGACTGGTGGGGACGAGGGACAGGGCCTTCTCGGTGGTGGCCCCTCACCTGTGAAATGCACTCCCGGGGGAGATTAGGTCATCAACATCCCTCCTTGCTTTGAGAAGGAAGCTAGAAACCTAGATGTGGGACCAGGCCTTCGGGTAAGCTGGCAGATGGACAAAGACAACCAATGACGACCAGAGTAGGAAAGGATAATGACAATGCTGGATGGGTTCTATTCTGTCTCCCATGCTGTTTAACATCTACATGAAGCCGCTGGGTGAGATCATCCGGAGTTTCGGGGTACGGTGTCACCTGTACGCGGATGATGTCCAACTCTGTCACTCCTTCCCACCTGCTACTAAGGAGGCTGTCCAGGTCCTGAACCGGTGCCTGGCTGCTGTGACGGTCTGGATGAGGGCGAACAAATTGAAACTGAATCCAGACAAGACAGAGGTACTCCTGGTCAGTCGCAAGGCCGAACAGGGTATAGGGTTACAGCCTGTGTTGGACGGGGTCGCACTTCCCCTGAAGACGCAGGTTCGCAGCTTGGGTGTGACCCTGGACTCAGAGGTGACCAGGGGAGCATTTGCACAGTTCAGGCTCGGGAAGTCTGACTTGGCCACGGTAGTCCACGCTCTTGTCACATCCCGCCTAGACTACTGCAACGCTCTCTACGTGGGGCTGCCCCTAAAGACGGCCCGGAAGCTGCAATTAGTCCAACGCGCGGCAGCCATGATTCTAACAGGAGCGGAGCGCAGGGAGCACACAACCCCCCTGTTGCACCAGCTCCACTGGCTGCCAATTTGCTACCGGGCCCAATTCAAGGTGTTGGTACTGGCCTATAAAGCCCTAAACGGTTCCGGCCCAAGATAGCTGACCGCATCTCGGCCTATGAACCCACCTGGACTTTGGGATCTTCCGGGGAGGCCCTGCTCTCGATCCCGCCAGCCTCTCAAGCTCGGTTGGCGGGGACGAGAGATAGGGCCTTCTCGGTGGTGGCTCCTCGGCTGTGGAACGCCCTTCCTGTAGACGTGAGGCTGGCACCATCTCTCATGACATTCCGTAGAAAGCTGAAGACCTGGATGTTTGTGCAGGCATTTGAGTAATTCAGTGCAATTTTGGTAATTTGAAGATAGGAACGGAAAAATGGACAACAAATCTGGATCACGCTTGGATGATGAGGCGATTGGGGATGGGATTGTGATACCTGTGTATTGATGATTGCTTATTAGTTATTAAGGGAAATGTGTAATTTAACTGTTACTGTATATTAATTATTGCTGTTTTTATTGCCTTTGCTGTTTGGAAACCGCTGTGAGTCGCCCCCGGGCTTGAGATACAGCGGTATACAAGAATAGTAAATAAATAATAAATAAATAAATTATGGACGATGAATTGGCGAACATTGACCACAAGATGATTTTATTGCTGCTAGTATACTGTTTGATTGTTTTAATTAGTTATAACTGTTGACATTGTATGGTAAATTTGTGTATTGTATATTGTACTGTATTTTGTGAATTGTCAGGCATCGAATTGTGCCTTTTGTAAGCCACCCCGAGTCCCCCCGAGGGGGTTGAGAAGGGCGAGGTAGAAGCACTCCAAATAAATAATAAATCATAAAACTGTAGCCGTCCGCCAATAGTGAAGATCGAGATTCATGGAGAGAACTACAGATCCCTCTACACCAAGGCCCAAGGCGACCCGCAGACATCTTAGGGATCCCATGGGTTGACCACGACAGTTTCCCAGGATAAGCAGGCTCCTTGGACATCCACAAAATGGTGGCAGCGAGGCAAAGTCTTTGGAAAAGCAGCTGGACTCCAGGTTGGGATTTCGGGGGCAAAAAAGGTTATTCCCGGGGTGGAAGGGGCAGCGGAGTGAAACTGAGATAGCCATTAGTCCTAGAATTCTCCCAGGAGAAGAATGACACCATTTTTGAAGCAATCCGTTGAGTCGCAGATACGGGGGCCCGAGGGGTTTCTGTATCCGCGGTTTAAGGGAACGTAGTTTCAGCCACCCCGGGATGCGAAGACTGCATCCCAGGAGGGCCGGCAACCATCTGCAGCCTGGGAGAAGAAAGGTTTATTAAAAGAGAAGGGGGTTCTAATGTGGAAGGGCAATGTCCTCGTTCTGCTCCCTGTTTTGCTCACCCACCAAAGCCTAAAGCTACGTCAGGTTGGAGAGCCTCTGTGGTATTTATTTACTCCCACGGCTGGCATAATTTGTGAAAGATTGATTGGCGAGAGGCTCTACCCCGCTCTCTCAGTACTTGGAGGGCCCTTGAAATCCGAAGCCCCGAAGCTCTAGCGGACTTGGCTGGCGCATCAATCCAACCCTTGGCTCGGAACATTGGCCACTGCGCGGTCGGAAGGAGCGCAAACAATATCCATAAAGGGGAATGAACTGGGTGGG
Source organism: Anolis sagrei (assembly GCF_037176765.1). NCBI lineage: Eukaryota > Metazoa > Chordata > Lepidosauria > Squamata > Anolidae > Anolis > Anolis sagrei. The sequence goes on along the minus strand of NC_090034.1, from coordinate 483,881 downwards.
TGGTGAAGTGTTTCCCTGTGATGGAAATCCTTGCCAGAGCATTGTTGATGGAGACTGAATCTTGATGAGGAATGGCTGGCGCGATGGCTTGCTTTCGGCTTCGGCGTGTGCTCGTTTTCTTTGTCCGTCCTCCTCCCCCTCCCAATAATTTCATTGGCATTCATCTTGGGATTGGATGACGGTGCTTTGTTTCTGCCTCGTTTTATAGAAAAATATTTCATTTAAGGCTTTCCAAAATACAAATTAATCCAGGCGAGCTCATAAATGGAGAAACGATGCCGACATCTGTGTTTATGACACGAGCGAGAGAGCGCGAGTGCCGATGAAAGGGTGATAATGGGAAAGCAAATATTTGCACCGGTGAGCGGAAATTGCAACAGTTCGAACGGCATCTTATTGACGGATGAAAGGGAGCGAGAGGAGAGGCCTCCCTTCTCCCTCTCGCGCTCTTCGTTCTTCGTAATGGGGAAAGCGTTGAGAGGAGATCAAAGCAGAACCTGGAGCAATGCCTTTTCTGTACACCATCTCTCAGAAATCTAGGATTTTTAGTTCTCCCAAGTTCTCACTCACTGAGACTAATGGGGCCTCTTTGGGAGAAAATAGTGGGCTTGAAATCATGGAGAGACCCTGCGGACCCACCAAAGAGAACTCACTACAATGGTGAGCAAAGAGAAGCCCAATTTAAAAGGTCTTTCCTAGGTTTTCCCAAAAGAAATCTCACCAAAGTTGAAGGAAGCGCCACCGAGATGGTTTTATTGCAATTCAACTGAAAAGGATGCAAAGCAGCAATATTTCGCCAAGTTGAGCATAACATATGTACAAATAAAAGCATTTTTTATACAGAAACAGTGTTGCCAGGTTTGAATCTCCCATTCCCCACCCCTCTGCCGGCTCGACGATGATTAGCTGGCGCTCCTGAGTGCCTGGGCCAATCGCTGGGCTTCTGCTGCCTCGGCGTCCTGATGCATCAGGAGAGAGGGAGGTGGGACGAGAGGGAAACAATGGATTCTTGAGAGGATTATGGAGATAGGAAATGTCCATGCGGCCAGTGAGTCCTGGGGCCTGCGAGCCAGCCATTGGCATTGAGTGGCTGCAATAAACATTGATGTTTGGCGATCCTGCCAAGATCCGGAGATATGGGAACAATGGGGAACTTTGGCTGAAGTCTTTAGTGAAAGAAAAGTTGAATGGGTGACAGATTAGGATGAGGTGCGGCTTTCCGAAGGCCCCCTCCATCCTATTGAGATATGATCATAATTGCCAAATGACCGCTTCCTCTGGGGGACCAACTCCGAGCTCCGGTCCTTTGTTATTGTCCATGCAAATAGTGTCTTTTGATAAGGGTCTTTTTCAACTGGAGATTTCCTTCTTTCCAGGGTCATGCAGGGGTGGCTGCCTTGTATTTTTATACATTTTTCAATAAAGGGGAAATTAGGCAAAAGCTGAGCATAACATGTACACAAATAAAAGCCTTTTTTTATACAGAAACAGAGTTGTCAGATTTGAATCTCCCATTCCCCGCCCCTCTGCCGGCTCGACGATGATTGGCTGGCGTTCTACAGCTGGGAGAAGGCTTGGCCACCTCCTGAGTGCCTGGGCCAATCGCTGGGCTTCTGTCGCATCCTGAGGAATCAGGAGAGAGGGAGGCGGGACGAGAGGGAAACAATGGATTCTTGAGAGGATTATGGTGGTAGGAAATATCCATGCGGCCAGCGAGTCTTGGGGCCTGTGAGCCAGCCATTCCTATTGTCATTGAGTGGCTGCAATAAACATTGATGTTTGGCGATCCTGCCAAGATCCAGAGATATGGGAACAATGGGGAACTTTGGCTGAAGTCTTTAGTGAAAGAAAAGTTGAATGGGTGACAGATTAGGATGATGTGTGGCTTTCTGAAGGCCCCCTCCATCCTATTGAGATATGATCATAATTGCCAAGTGGCCGTTTCCTCTTGGGGGCCAACTCCAAGCCCAGAGGTCACGATCCTTTGTTATTGTCCATGCAAATAGTGTCTTTTGATAAGGGTCTTTTTCAACTGGAGATTTCCTTCTTTCCAGGGTCACACAGGGGTGGCTGCCTTGTATTTTTATACATTTTTCAATAAAGGGGAAACTGGGCAAAAGAGTCACCGACCTTGTCAGGGAAATAGACCTTGTCATTTAGGAGTTGTAGTTACTAGGATGTATAGTTCACCTACAATAAAAGAGTATTCCGAACCCCACCATCCCACACAGAACCCCCATGACCAACAGAAAATACTGATGTGTGCCGGGGAAGGCATTTAATTTCATTGCACAACGTCCAGTGACAATGAAACGATTCCATTCTAAGTGCATTTTCTGAAACAGTGAAGCGGAGGATTCCATAGGACGTTGCCCTGGAAATTAAAATAGTACTAACGTCCTGATTCAAACAGGTCCATCCCTGGAGAGGATGCGGTTGGGTGTGTGGCAGTGGGCTGCATACCAAGTGGTGCCCGACCCACAGAGGTAATTTTCAATGGTAAGCAAACAGTATTTTGGTGCCCCCCCCCCCCAACCAATCTATATATATAAAAATGCTCATGTCGTAATGAGTACCTTAAAAACAAAAGAACCAATGAATAAAATCACACCAAATTTGGCAACAAAACGTCTCACAATACAAGGAGTGACCATCACTCAAAAAATTATGATTTTGTCATTTGGGAGTTGTAGTTGCTGGGATTCATAGTTCACCTTTAATCAAAGAGCATTCTGAACTCCACCAACGACAGAATTGGGGCAAACTTCCCACACAGAACCCCCAAAGAAAATACTGGAAGTGTTTGGTGGGCGTTGACCTTGAGCTTGGGAGTTGTAGTTCACCTACATCCAGAGAGCACTGTGGACTCAAACAATGATGGATCTGGACCAAACTTGGCAGGAATACTCAATATGTCAAAATGTGAACACAGATGGAGTTTGGGGGAAATAGACCTTGACATTTGTGAGTTGTAGTTACTGGGATTTATAGTTCACCTACAATCAGCATTCTTAACCTCACCAATGACAGAATTGGGGCAAACTTCCCACACAGAACCCCCATGACCAACATCCAGTCCTACTCCCTTCACCGGGGCAAGAAAACGTAATCAAAGCCCTCCTGACAAAGAGCCATCCAGCCATAGATAGAGATCAATATGATTCACACACAGAGAGATATAGTATCATAGATTTGAAAGGGACCCTTAAAGAAGGACAATGATAGGTTGCATGTTCCAGGGTGGGCAAACCACAACACTGACAAAGAAACAGCAAGAAATACAGTTTACCCACAAGCAGAAAGACTTGAGAGATATTAGAAACCAACACTTTATATTGCGGATCACCAGACTGGGCCACAGCAACACCTGGCGGGGGGGCAGCTAGTCACTGATCTATATTTTCTGTTTGTCGTGGGAGTTCCCCATGCCATATTTGGTTCAGTTCCATCATTGGTGGAGTTCAGAATGCTCTTTGATTGCAGGTGAACTATACATCCCAGTAACTACAACTCGCATATGTCAAGGCCCATTTTCCCCCAAGAGCACCCCTGGGCAACATCAACTATACCGCGAAGGCTTACTTTGCGTAATGGTTGTGCCGCCCCTGCCCCAACTTTATTGGTGGAGTTCAGAATGCTTTTTGATTGTAGGTGAACTATACATCCCAGTAACTACAACTCGCATATGTCAAGGTCTATTTTCCCCCAAAAGCGCCTCAAGAGCGCCCCTGGGCAATATCAACTCTACCGCGACTGCTTACTTTGCGTAATGGTTGTGCCGCCCCTGCCCCAACTCCATTGGTGGAGTTCAGAATGCTCTTTGATTGTAGGTGAACTATACATCCCAGTAATGACAACTCGCATATGTTAAGGTCTATTTTCCCCCAAGAGCACCTCAAGAGCACCCCTGGGCAAAACCAACTCTACCGCGACTGCTTACTTTGCGTAATGGTTGTGCCGCCCCTGCCTCCCCCTCTCTGAAAGGGAAGCCTTGATCTCCCCGCCTTCAAAACAAGGGCGCACACAACACAATCCTTGACATTTCTGCTTCCAATCCGTGCCAATGCTTTGCGTTCTTTGGCTTTGTTACCTCCATCAGTACCACAAAAATATAATCCTGAGCGCTGGAGTTCAAGGGGAGAACAATGATGCGTTTTCAGAGAGAGAAATAGATTAGAATCAGGGAGGGGGTCCGGTGGGGCCGTTCCCACTCACTTCCCACTCCACTTCCCTTCTTTTCCTCAAGGTCACCCGGCATATTATGGCTCCGGGGTTTAGAAACAGCGTTTGTTAGAGTTAAATGCTTTTGACCAACACAAAGGGAAGAAAGCGGCCGTGATCTTGAAAGCGATTGAGAGAAGAAAGCGATTGTTGCGGAGAAAGGAGGCCCGGGGGGGGGGGGGACACACAAGAAAGGCCCCGCCATGCCACCCTCGCCTCTTATCGTCCCCGGCGCTCAATTATCTTTGCATATTTAAGCATTCATTTAGGAGAGTCATGGGAGGGAGACTCGGAACGTGTGGCTTCCGGGCTCTTCACCCAAAGCTCCCGGTCACTCCAGATTGCTTGGACACGGTGACGAGCGGAGTGCCACCATCATGGTTCCCTCCTGGGTCCTCCTCTTGATTCAGTCCAAAATCCCATTGGCTTTCCAAGCTGCTGCATCTCAACTTTGGCTCGTGTTCAACTTGTTGTCCATGAAGACCAAGATCTTTTGTCCTAAACGGTTCTGGCCCAACTTACCTGTCCGAACGCATCTCCAGTTAGGACGTTAAGATCATCTGGGGAGGCCTTGCTCTCGGTTCTGCCTGCATCACAGGTACGTCAGGCGGGGACGAGAGACAGGGCCTTCTCAGTGGTGGCCCCTGGACACGGTGACGAGTGGAGTGCCACCACCATGGTTCCCTCCTGGGTCCTCCTCTTGATGCAGCCCAAAATCCCATCGGCTTTCCAAGCTGCTGCATCGCAACGTTGGCTCGTGTTCAATTTGTTGTCCATGAAGACCAAGATGGGCCAAAACTAACACAATGAAGTTCAACAGGGACAAATGCAAGAGACTCCACTTTGGCAGGAAAAACGAAATGCAAAGATACAGAATGGGGGATGCCTGGCTTGAGAGCAGTACGTGTGAAAAAGATCTTGGAGTCCTCGTGGACAACAAGTTAAACATGAGCCAGGAATGTGATGTGGCAGCAAAAAAAGCCAATGGGATTTTGGCCTGCATCAAGAGGAGCATAGTGTCTGGATCTAGGGAAGTCCTGCTCCCCATGCTCTATTCTGCCTTGGTTAGACCACTTTACCTGGAATCACATTGTGTCCAATTCTGGGCACCACAATTCAAGAGAGATATTGACTCTAAGCTGGAATGTGTCCAGCTTGTCAATATGCATAAAGACAAGCACACACATATACACAATATACATATGCACTTATAAACATAGAAATATATACACACATATATACACATCTACACACACATATATACACCCACACACCCCCACGTATGCATATCGCTCTCTCTCTCTCTCTATCTCTATCTCTATACACACACACACACACACACACACACACAAAACACCTATATACAGACTGAGCCACAGCAACGTGTGGCAGGGGACGGCTAGTGTATATAAATAAAAACATAATGTTCGTTTGTGGGATGAACAAAACTCAAAAACCACTGGACGAATTGACACCAAATTTGGACACAAGACACGTATCTGGCCAATGAGTGACCATCACTCATAAAAATGCTGAAAAACACAACAGAAGAGATTTAAAAAGCCAAAAAATAATAAATACTTTACAACACATGCGCAAAACCACATATATACGCAAACACACATGTGTACACAAATATATGCATACACATATACACACACAAAACACATATACACGGACTGGGCCACAGCAATGTGTGGCAGGGGACAGCTAGTAAATAAATAAATTTACAAATCTGTGCAGAACCCTACATTACAACACATGCGCAAAACCACATATACACCATATACACAAATATATGCATACACATATACACACACAAAACACATATCCACAGACTGGGCCACAGCAAGGTGTGGCAGGGGACGGCTAGTAAATAAATAAATTTGCAAATCTGTGCAGAACCCTACATTACAACACATGCGCAAAACCACATATATATGCAAACACACATATATACACCATATACACCAATATATACATAGACATATACACACACAAAACACATATCCACAGACTGGGCCACAGCAACGTGTGGCAAGGGACAGCTAGTAAATAAATACATTTACAAATCTGTGCAGAACCCTGTTGACAGGAAAGGGGTGGAAAAGCCGAGGCAATGAGGCCGATCTGGTGACCAGGGAATCCAATGATGAATGGCGCTGTCACTCTCGGAATTGACATGTCAGCCCCAGTTTACACTTTCAACTTCTCCTTTTGAGGAGCCACCAGAGAGGCAAGGCGGCGGTGGCGCGACTGACTTCTGAGGAGCCCAAGGGCAAACGTGACCAAGGCAAGGCAGCCACATGCAAGAGGATAAGAGCGGCTTGGTGGCCGTAGAACTCCCCTTGACCATCAGGGATATGTGTCATCAATACTGATATCAGAAGTGACCCTCCCCCCCCCCCCCGCAGCACTCAGTAAAAGATGGTTCAAAACCAAGGAATTTGTAGTTTTATCAAGGACACCAGTTTGGAAGGATCCCGTAGTCCCCTATCTCCACCCCTAGTGGGAACCTAAGGCTCTTTCCATGGCGATCAGGCACCACCTAAAAATATATGAACGCTAGGGCTGGGCGGTTTCGTTTCTTTAATTCGTAATTCGTTACGAATTAACGAAATGAAACCGCCCAGCCCTAGCGTTATTAATTCGTTAATAATTCGTTAATTTTTTCAATTACAAAACGATAATGAACCATTCTGGAGCAATTTTGAAAAAAAACAAATTTTTAAATAGTTTTGTAAATGCTTCGTATTTCGTTATTGTATTCATTTCGTTATTGTTTTGAGGTCGTTTCGTTATTATTTCCACTTGTCTGGGGCAAGTTTTATGGTTGTTTTTTGTTTAATTAGTGAAAAAAAATTATAATATCACACCAACAGTCAACAACAGAGGGAGAGGGAAGCTTCAGAAGTTTTTGGAGGTTTTTTAGCGTATTTCGCGGTCGCGTCCGCCATTAACGAATCGATTCGTTATTGTTTCGGAAATCGATTCGTTAATGTTTTGTAAATTTTTTCACATTTACGAAATTTCGTAAATATCGAACTTTTTAAAAGGAAAATTTTGTAATTATTTTAAATAACGAAATGCAAAAACCCCCCAAAAACGAATCGATTTTAGAAACAAATTTTTCCGTTGTTACCCAGGCCTAATGAACGCGTGTTCACCAAAAATATGAAGTTGTCAAAAGGAAGAGGGAGTTGTATAGATTTGAATTTCCCTTTAAGTTAGTTGTTGGGATATATCCCACTGAAATATAACAATATCAGGGGAGATTAGATCAGAGAAGGGGAGAGACACTTGGTATTTTAAAAGGTAGGGACTGGGAAACACTACACTTGAGAGATTTAAAATGACTCTTCAAATGAAATCCGCTGCCACCATTCCAATAATAATCAGGCTGAGGTGTTATTGTGAGATTGTTCTGTAACACACACTGTGCCAGTTTAGATTCTTAGTGGTTGCTGTGAAGCTGAGTTTAAGACTGCTTTGACCACCAAGGTATACACACTGAGGCTGGGATAAGTTAATAAAAGGACAAGAATGTTTATTGAACAAGCTTGAAATAATTCAGGTACAAATGCTTAATGGTTTCATAAAGTTTCTGGCATGTAAAGCTTGTGGTTGCGTTAGAGTAAAATCTTAAACACTTCTGGGTTACAAGTCTTCAAAGTTCCACCACAGAAAATTACTTCAGGAAATTAATATCTGACAGTAACTCCTAAAACTGCCCCTTAGGAATCTAGCCAAAAATACCCTGAACTAGACTTCCCTTGGAATTGAACTGTCCACTAACTGGCCCTGCTCCACAACAGTATTCTAGCTATCTACTTTTTTTTTAAGCGTTAGGGTTAGGGGTTAGGATTCTATGAGTGTGTAAGGAGGTACCTCATAAGTCATATGGCCTGGAATGTGGATGTCTTGAACCTTCAAGAACAGGACAGCATGTTTATTAAAGAAGAAAGATTGACTTTTGTCTATAAATGCTGAGGACCCCAAGATTAAGCACACTTCCTGATCCGCGGCAACTGGAACGTCCACACCTTCTCTGAGAAAACTGATCATCTTCGCTTTATTTATACCCCATCACCCTCTCCCCAAGGGGACTCGGGGCAGCTTACATGAGGTCACGCCCATCAACACAATATACACAATATAACACAAAAACACAACAGAAAATCAGAATGTCTGGAATGTGTGCATGAAAGCTCTCTCTTGATCTGATTCTGCTGGTGACTGTATTTCAATAAATGTTACATGAGTAGTGTTAAAACCAAATTTAGTCTCTAAAGTGTCTCATTGATTTAAACTGCCTTACTATTCCTTGAGCACAAAAGAACAGGAATCTTTTGTGGTCCATAACAGTTACTCTTGTTATACTCACAAAATTTTCACTTAGGACACTTTAGAAACAATAGAACTGAAATTCTGGCACCCCCTAATTTCATAGCGAGTTTTGAAACATTTTTTTCATCATTCACGCAGCCCTAGTGTTAGGAACCCCCAATTCAGGGTCCCTGCATTGGGTCCGGTCTCAGGCAGAAAGGCAAACACCCGTCTCAGGAGTAAAAACAAAAGCAAAATTTATTCCATCATAATTATGGTGAGACGGGTCAGCCACACCAAACACGCAGGTCTTGGTACTTTCAAGAGGCTGCCGCGCCCAGTGTCTCTTCAGACTCACATTATATAGACAAGACTCTTTGGCACTGCAGCAAAAGTTATCATAGAATCATAGAATCATAGAATCAAAGAATCATAGAATCAAAGAATCAAAGAGTTGGAAGAGACCTCCTGGGCCATCATCCAGTCCAACCCCATTCTGCCAAGAAGCAGGAATATTGCATTCAAAGCACCCCTGACAGATGGCCATCCAGCCTCTGCTTCAAAGCCTCCAAAGAAGGAGGCTCCACCACACTCCAGGGCAGAGAGTTCCACTGCTGAACGGCTCTCACAGTCAGGAAGTTCTTCCTAATGTTCAGATGGAATCTCCTCTCTTGTAGTTTGAAGCCATTGTTCCATTGCGTCCTAGTCTCCAGGGAAGCAGAAAACTAGCTTGCTCCCTCCTCCTCGCTGTGGCTTTCTCTCACATATTTATACATGGCCCTCATCATATCCCCTCTCAGCCTTCTCTTCTTCAGGCTAAACATGCCCAGCTCCTTAAGCCGCTCCTCATAGGGCTTGTTCTCCAGACCCTTGATCATTTGAGTCTCCCTCTTTCTCTGGACACATTCCAGCTTAGAGTCAATCTCTCTCTTGAATTGTGGTGCCCAGAATTGGACACAATATTCCAGATGTGGTCTAACCAAAGCAGAATAGAGCATGGGGAGCATTACTTCCTTAGATCTAAACTACCACCTAGGCTTAATTCCTTATTTGGCACATTGACTAACTGACTTCATGTCAATCCTGTGATTTCTTGACAATGGAAAGTACAAGACCCACATAGCTCTTTCCCCATATGTGGCAATAGACACTTTGTCAGCTTTTTGGCCTTCTGAAAGTAGTTGATTGCACATATTTCTTAGGCGCTAACCACAAACGTTCCAGACAAGATGGACCCTTAGTGGAAGTTCATTTCTAAATACAGAGGAGGTACATTTTTAACTTTGATTTCTCTAGTTTCATGATTATTGCTCTGTCACTAGTAGCATTTTGATTGTGCGATCTCTGTCTCAATTACACCATGTCAATCATGACCCTAACACTGTGGTTGCGTATTGGGCTTCTCTTATTTGCACTCCACGTGATGCCAATATTAAAAGTGTGCACAGAATTAATTAACCCTTTACAATGCCTGCCAGGAAATGGTTGTTGTATCTGGTACAAAAATGTCACATTGTGACAGGTAAGAGTTCGACACTGCTCTTAGAATACAACATTTATTGGACGTGACAGGATGAATTCTCAACAATGTCTGAGCTTTGCAGATCAGATGCCTTTGACAAAGACATGCCCGAAAAGTGATGGGACAACCGAAGCAAAATGGCTCATCTTTCCTGGGAATTGCGATGCTCTTATTGCAGACATCCATCATCATCTCTGTCTCACTCGTCTGTGCACATTCAGAAGAAGATCTACAAGCCATTCTAAACACCTTCGCAGAAGCATACGAGAAGCTCGGCCTCTCAGTGAACATCGAGAAAACTAAAGTGCTGTTCCAGCAGTCACCAGCCAACCCCTTTCCAATGCCAGAGATACAGCTTCATGGTGTCACATTAGAAAACGTTGACCATTTCCACTCCCTCGGCAGCCACCTCTCCACCAAAGTCAACATCAACTCCGAAATACAACACCGCCTGAGCTCTGCAAGTGCAGCATTTTTCCGAATGAAGCAGAGAGTGTTTGAGGACCGGGACATACATAGGGATACCAAGGGGATTGTTTAGAAAGCTATTGTCCTCCCAACCCTGCTATATGCCTGCGAAACGTGGACTGTCTACAGATGTCAACACTGACACTGAAATGCAACACTGCCTGAGCTCTGTGAGTGCAGCATTTTTCTGAATGAAGCAGAGAGTGTTTCAGGACCGGGACATACATAGGGATACCAAGGGGCTTGTCTATAAAGCTATTGTCCTCCCAACCCTGCTATATGCCTGCGGAACGTGGACTGTCTACAGATGTCAACACTGACACTGAAATGCAACACTGCCTGAGCTCTGTGAGTGCAGCATTTTTCTGAATGAAGCAGAGAGTGTTTCAGGACCGGGACATACATAGGGATACCAAGGGGCTTGTCTATAAAGCCATTGTCCTCCCAACCCTGCTATATGCCTGCGGAACGTGGACTGTCTACAGATGTCAACACTGACACTGAAATGCAACACTGCCTGAGCTCTGTGAGTGCAGCATTTTTCTGAATGAAGCAGAGAGTGTTTCAGGACCGGGACATACATAGGGATACCAAGGGGCTTGTCTATAAAGCTATTGTCCTCCCAACCCTGCTATATGCCTGCGGAACGTGGACTGTCTACAGATGTCAACACTGACACTGAAATGCAACACTGCCTGAGCTCTGTGAGTGCAGCATTTTTCTGAATGAAGCAGAGAGTGTTTCAGGACCGGGACATACATAGGGATACCAAGGGGCTTGTCTATAAAGCCATTGTCCTCCCAACCCTGCTATATGCCTGCGGAACGTGGACTGTCTACAGATGTCAACACTGACACTGAAATGCAACACTGCCTGAGCTCTGTGAGTGCAGCATTTTTCTGAATGAAGCAGAGAGTGTTTCAGGACCGGGACATACATAGGGATACCAAGGGGCTTGTCTATAAAGCTATTGTCCTCCCAACCCTGCTATATGCCTGCGGAACGTGGACTGTCTACAGATGTCAACACTGACACTGAAATGCAACACTGCCTGAGCTCTGTGAGTGCAGCATTTTTCTGAATGAAGCAGAGAGTGTTTCAGGACCGGGACATACATAGGGATACCAAGGGGCTTGTCTATAAAGCTATTGTCCTCCCAACCCTGCTATATGCCTGCGGAACGTGGACTGTCTACAGATGTCAACACTGACACTGAAATGCAACACTGCCTGAGCTCTGTGAGTGCAGCATTTTTCTGAATGAAGCAGAGAGTGTTTCAGGACCGGGACATACATAGGGATACCAAGGGGCTTGTCTATAAAGCTATTGTCCTCCCAACCCTGCTATATGCCTGCGGAACGTGGACTGTCTACAGATGTCAACACTGACACTGAAATGCAACACTGCCTGAGCTCTGTGAGTGCAGCATTTTTCTGAATGAAGCAGAGAGTGTTTCAGGACCGGGACATACATAGGGATACCAAGGGGCTTGTCTATAAAGCCATTGTCCTCCCAACCCTGCTATATGCCTGCGGAACGTGGACTGTCTACAGATGTCAACACTGACACTGAAATGCAACACTGCCTGAGCTCTGTGAGTGCAGCATTTTTCTGAATGAAGCAGAGAGTGTTTCAGGACCGGGACATACATAGGGATACCAAGGGGCTTGTCTATAAAGCCATTGTCCTCCCAACCCTGCTATATGCCTGCGGAACGTGGACTGTCTACAGATGTCAACACTGACACTGAAATGCAACACTGCCTGAGCTCTGTGAGTGCAGCATTTTTCTGAATGAAGCAGAGAGTGTTTCAGGACCAGGACATACATAGGGATACCAAGGTATTTGTTTGATTTATTGAAGATTTAAGCAACAATAAAAACTCTGTTGAACTTTCTGAGTCTTTAAAAGAACTTTGTGTGGAGAAATCTGAAAGGCTTCTCAGCTGAGGCACCCCCGTCGTCCCGTTGGGCATATAGAAAACACGTCCTGTCTACAGATTCTTTCACAGGCCCAGTGAGTGACAGTACAGAGGAAGAAAGGAGCCCCTGATGTTTCCCTACTTGTGTAATTACTAAAACGAAAAAGGAACGAAATTTCATTACTCTCGATATATAGGACCTAAATTTTCACTAACAATACTTTAAAAACACTTTGGAAATGAAACGCCGACACGCGCTAATTTTGTAATGAGTTTGGGAGCATTTTTTATTGACCGCAGAGCCGGGGGTGGGGGTGGGGGGGGGGTGTTCTGTCGCGCTCTGGGCCTGTAAAAATTGTCTTTGGAATAGGATGTGCACTTTGTGCCCAGCGGGAAGACAGGGTGCCTCAAAAGAGAGGCCCTCAAGGATTTTCCTCTGGAAGAGTCTTTAGAGGCTTGTTATTTGTTCAATAATAAAGCCCTTTATTACTGAACAAATTAAACAAATACTTCCCAGATCTTCAATGAGTCAAACAAATGCTTCTTAACTTGCCTACAATGGACAGGCACCTTGCTTGGAGAACTATTTCTTTCTTTTTTAACCTCTCCCGGGCTGTCTACTATCTAACTTTGCTGATGTGGGTTCTACTACCGGATCCAAACTGCTTCTTGGGCACCGAGTAGACCTACCAGTCAAGGCTTGCAGATTCTCCAGCTGGAGTTCTTTGGGTCTGTTAAGCTGTTTCCCCCCGGATGCTGTAAGGCTGAGAGAGAACCACATATGTAGGGCTGATTGGGGTAAATTGTAGGGGTGATAATGAAATATGATGTCTATACCCAGCTTGATCAGTTTATCAGTTTTATCATGTCTTATCATGTCCTATCACGGCTGTGAGAGCTGTTCAGCAGTGGAACTCTCTGCCCCGGAGGGAGTGTGGTGGAGGCTCCTTCTTTGGAAGCTTTTAAGCAGAGGCTGGATGGCCATCTGTGGGGGGTGATTTGAATGCGATATTCCTGCTTCTTGGCAGGGGGTTGGACTGGATGGCCCATGAGGTCTCTTCCAACTCTTTGATTCTATGATTCTATGATTCTATGATTTACTGTATTATTATAAGTGTCTTATTTTAACATACTACGTGGAGTGTGATCAGGTCTTATCAGGCCTTGTTGTTCTGTTTCTTATTGTGATATGGCCTAAGGCCAAGATGGCGACCTATGACACGTGTGTCAGCACTGACATGCGTAGCTATTTTTGATGACACGCGGCAACATGCAGCCACATACGCAGAAGAATGGGGCTGCATCCCGAGAAGGACATTTCATCCTCAGCTCCTGCACCAACATTTTTCTATAATATAACATTATAGAAAAAAAGCAGGTAAGTTAAATAATTAGTTTTTTTGTTTATTAAATGCAGTTATTAGGCCTGGGTAACAACGGAAAAATTTGTTTCTAAAATCGATTTGTATTTGGGGGTTTTTTTTGTTTTGATATTTAAAATAATTACAAAATTTTCCTTTTAAAAAGTTCGATATTTACGAAATTTCGTAAATGTGAAAAAAATTACAAAACATTAACGAATCGATTTCCGAAACAATAACGAATCGATTCGTTAATGGCGGACGCGACCGCGAAATACGCTAAAAAACCTCCAAAACCTTCTGAAGCTTCCCTCTCCCTCTGTTGTTGACTGTTGGTGGGATATTATAATTTTTTTTCACTAATTAAACAAAAAACTTGCCCCAGACATGCGGAAATAATAACGAAACGACCTCAGAACAATAATGAAACGAATACAATAACGAAATACGAAGCATTTACAAAACGTGTTTAAAAATTCGTTTTTTTAAAAAATTGCTCCAGAATGGTTCGTTATCGTTTTGTAATTGAAAAAATTAACGAATTATTAATGAATTACGAATTAACGAAACAAAGCAGCCCAGCCCTAGCAGTTATATATTACAATACTATATTTTTGTTATATTGGTTTTTTTCTCGAAGTGACACCCGACCTGAGTTATGCTCAGTTTTTTGGCGAGTTTTGACACACCAAGCTCAAAAAGGTTGCCCATCACTGGCCTAAGGGCTAATCAATAAAATTACTACTACTGTCAGGCTGAGAGGCTGTAAGCTCCCAGCCAAAGCTTTGGGACTTTCCCCCTGGAAATTCTGAAGAAATGAAGCTTTTCTGCAGGTGAAGCTGGTCCACGTCCTATAGCTTAGTTTCCTTCTGTAAGACGGAACTAAAAATGGCTCCCTCTCTTCCCCAGATCCCTGGGGAAAGGGGCGGAACCAAACACAACAATGACAGACAGGTGGCTAGCCCTAGAACTGCAAACCAAGGGAAGTCACTTTTTTGCAAAACCCCTGAAACCTTGGAATGCGTGCAAACATTGAATAGAAAGGAAATGAAATTGGAGCTCCTGGTACAGATGTACCAGCACAGGGGGCATTGCGTGTGTGTGGCTCTTTCTCTCTTCCACCTCCGCGAACGTTTCCGAGTGACTTCCGTCTCATCCGTAATGGAACAAGCAGGAGCCTTTCTCCGTCTTGTCTCCCGGGATTTCCGGCGGGACGGGATGGAGCTCTGACTGGCATCCCCTGCTGATCGGTGGAGACTTGTGTCTGTCGCTCCAGAGGCAAAGCCAGGAGCTTAGTGATGTCAAGGGACATGTTTGTGTGCCTGTGCCTAGAGATGGGCACAAACAACACGTATGACAGAGAGAGAGAGAGAGAGAGAGAGAGCTTCCCCTGAAAGAACAGCACTCACCTAATGGAAATAATGTATAATTCTGCATTTAATCAGACATCTGTTCCAGGCTGAATAATAGATGCTAAACCTATCTCACTGTGAAATTCATTTCGTTCTCCTGCTACAACATCCTTTGATCTTCTCCTGCTTCTCTACCAAGGTGGGAATTGCCTGGACCTTCAGATCTTCTTGGATTGCATCTCTCTCGCCATGACTGGCCCAAGGCAGGGGAGGGTTGTGGTTCAATAATAACACAAGAGGTTGGGACCTGAGGTTGTGTACCTTCCTCTTCTTCCTTTGAGGAGGAGTTGGATGAAAAGAAGGCTGAAGAGGAAGACACAACACCTGAAGTGATTTATAGTTTCCAAATCCCGCCCTCCTTGAGCAGCTACAGCAGTGTTTCTCAACCTGGGGGTCGGGACCCCTGAGGGGGTCGTGAGGGGGTGCCAGAGGGGTCACCAAAGTCCATCAGAAAATACAGTATTTTCTGTTGTTTATGAGGGTTCTGTGTTTGGCTCAATTCTATTGTTTATGGGGTTCAGAATTTCCTTTGATTGTAGGTGAACTATAAATCCCAGCAACTATAACTCTCAAATGTCAAGGTCTATTTCCCCCAAACTCCACCAGTGTTCACATTTGGGCATATTGAATATCCGTGCCAAGTTTGGTCCAGATCCATAATTGTGTGAGTCCACAGTGCTCTCTGGATGGAGGTGAACTACAGCTCCAAAACTCAAGGTCGATGCCCAGCAAACCCTTCCAGTATTTTCTGTTGATCATGGGACTTCTGTGTGTCAAGTTTGGTTCAATTCCACTGTTGGTGGAGTTCGGAATACTCTTTGATTGTAGGTGAACTATAAATCCCAGCAACTATAACTCTCAAATGTCAAGGTCTATTTCCCCCAAACTCCACCAGTGTTCACATTTGGGCGTATTGAATATCCGTGCCAAGTTTGGTCCAGATCCATAATTGTGTGAGTCCACAGTGCTCTCTGGATGGAGGTGAACTACAGCTCCAAAACTCAAGGTCGATGCCCAGCAAACCCTTCCAGTATTTTCTGTTGATCATGGGACTTCTGTGTGTCAAGTTTGGTTCAATTCCACTGTTGGTGGAGTTCGGAATACTCTTTGATTGTAGGTGAACTATAAATCCCAGCAACTATAACTCTCAAATGTCAAGGTCTATTTCCCCCAAACTCCACCAGTGTTCACATTTGGGCGTATTGAATATCCGTGCCAAGTTTGGTCCAGATCCATAATTGTGTGAGTCCACAGTGCTCTCTGGATGGAGGTGAACTACAGCTCCAAAACTCAAGGTCGATGCCCAGCAAACCCTTCCAGTATTTTCTGTTGATCATGGGACTTCTGTGTGTCAAGTTTGGTTCAATTCCACTGTTGGTGGAGTTCGGAATACTCTTTGATTGTAGGTGAACTATAAATCCCAGCAACTACAACTCCCAAATGACAAAATAAATACATTTTCTAATGTTACACCATTAAGCTGTATCTCTGGCATTGGAGAGGGGTTGGCTGGTGACTGCTGGAAGAGCACTTTGGTTTCCTCGATGAGAGGCTGTGCTTCTCGTACACTTCTGTGAAGGTGTTTAGTGTGGCTTGTAGGTCTTCTTCTGAATGTGCACAGACTACGTTGTCATCAGCAGCGTCATCAGCCTGGAATACAGTTCGTTTCTATGCACTGTCCCCTTTTGTTTAGCAGCCCCTGAAGAAAGCCATGACTTTCGGTGCATCTACATTGTAGTATTAATGCAGTTTAGCACCCCTTTAACTGCCACGGCTCAATGATATGGAAAGCAGGGATTTGTAGTTTGGTGAGGTGCCAGCACTTTTTGGCAGAGAAAGCTGAAGTTTTGGCAAAACTCCACTTCCAAGGATTCCATAGCATTGGCCCATGGGCGTGTCAAACTGCATTCATTCTACAGTGTAGATGCACCCAGAGCCAAACTCTCTCAGCCACAGAGGAAGACTGTAGCAAACCTGTATCCCTGAAATAATGTTTGCCCTTCCTTGGATCATCTGGCATTTCCACAAATGGGAAACAATTGAATCATGGCGTAATTCTTGCCTAAGAAAAGCCTTGGAAATGCATCGTGTGTGTTGGCGCGAGTGGCGCCACCTATATGTAGAACTGTAAGTTGCAGGATTTGAACTGTTGTATCATGCCTGATTTTGCCTTTTTACCCTGTAAATGTATAGTTGGATTGATTGGTTATTTATAACTGTCAATCAATGTTGTTTGCACCAGTTTAATTGCTCCTTCTGCTCAATTGTTTGACCCCACCTCTTCCTAGAGAGCAGGACAGTGTTTCCTTTTCCATTCCACCATCAAACTTTCTATCAGATGGACGTGAAAGAGAGACTTGGCTCTGAAGCCTTTGATTAAGTTACCTCTCAGCACCAATTCTGAGGTTCTTACCCTTGAGACTTATGCTTCATGCTCAGATCAACCTGTACGATGTTGAGAAATCTCAAGCGCCTTCAAACCAGTTCTTTGGCACCAGAGGAAGGCTTCGTGCCTTCAAAATATAGGCCATTGGAATTGGGGTTGTGATTATTCCGATATTCACAGCCATTGAGAAAGAGGGACCTGGAAAAGCTTCTCAGCTGCAAAACTCCTTGGACCCAAGACAACCAGAGACTGTAATGTATATTTTCCTTTACCCCTTTGAAACTTCCAGCTTATTGCCTTAAAGGGATAACTCTTTGTGAACAATTAAACCTATTTTGAGTTGTCTACAGTGTTTTGGTCCTTGGGAGTTCCAGTTTTCCTAAAGGAGGGCAAGAAGCAATCCCATGGGGTTGCAATGAGGGCAATTTGATTGCATGTGCACAAATGCCAGGAATCCAGGAGATGCAAATGGGGTTGTTGGTGTGCAGAGTGAAATGAACTCCCATTGATTCAAATGGTGGCAGGAGAAGCAATTTCCCTTGGATTTTGCTTGGGAATGATACAGAGAGTGGACGAGCAATGCTCGCGTACTCTCATCATTCGCGTACTCTCATCATTCCTGCAAATCCTCTGCCCTGCCCGTCACGTTTTCCAAAAATAGGACGCAACAACAGATGTTTGGGACCGACATCCACAGGCAGATGTTTGCAAATGTTTGCAAATGTTAAATCCTTCCTGCTTTCTCTGCCTAGCGTGGACAGAGTCCATGCTCAACATCTATGCGGATGAGAAACCAACACCTAGCACACACAACTCAACGTCCAACTCATCGGTGCCGGATTGCGCTCTGCTTATGGGCAGAAAAGAAGCCCCTTCCCCGCAGAATTGCTCTGGGTTTAAGGAGGAGGAGGAGGTTTGCACCGGATAAGGGATTTGCTCTGCACGATAAGCATGTAGATTGCGTTACGTAACTAAATTGTTTGAGTTCCCAATGTAGGCGGAAGCGAAGCATTGTAAACAAATGGGCAGCAATGATGAGAGTAGCAACTCCAATGAGTACAGATGGTTGGGAGGAGGAGGAAGAGGAGGAGGAGGAGGAGGAGGGAGGACTAAATTGGGAAAGAATGGCCACAGTTCAGTGACAGAGCATGGGTTCAAAAGATCGCAGCAAGGCAACGACGGGAGGAAGTAATAATAATAACTGCCTCACCACCAGCTACTTTCAGTGGGACAATGAGTTCTATGAACAGAAAGACAGAGTAGCCATAGGAAGCCCCCTCAGCCCAGTCGTAGCTCATTTCTACATGGAACACTTTGAAAAACAAGCCCTGGAGACAGCAACCAAAAGGCCCACGATATGGTTCAGAGATGTGGATGACACCTTCACCATCGGGAGCCATGGAGAAGAAGAACTCAACAGGTTCCTGGACCCTCTCAACAGAATCCACCCAAACATCCAGTTCACCACGGAAAAAGAAAAGGAAGACGGCCTTAGAATCCTAGACTCCTTGAGTTGGAAGAGACCTCCTGGGCCATTATCCAGTCCAACCCCATTCTGCCAAGAAGCAGGAATATTGCATTCAAAGCACCCCTGACAGATGGCCACCCAGCCTCTGCTTAAAAGCTTCCAAAGAAGGAGCCTCCACCACACTCCGGGAGGTGGAGGTGGGGATGGGGATGGGGATGGGGATGGGGATGGGGATGGGGATGGGGATGGGGATGGGGATGGAGATGGAGATGGAGATGGAGATGGAGATGGAGTTGGGGATGGGGATGGGGATGGGGATGGGGATGGAGATGGAGATGGAAATGGAAATGGAGATGGGAGATGGAGTTGGGGATGGAGTTGGGGATGGGGATGGGGAAGGAGATGGAGATGGAGTTGGGGATGGAGTTGGGGATGGAGTTGGGGATGGAGTTGGGGATGAAGTTGGGGATGGGGATGGGGATGGGGATGATGGAGATGGAGATGGAGATGGAGTTGGGGATGGAGTTGGGGATCGAGTTGGGGATGGGGATGGGGATGGAGATGGAGTTGGGGATGGAGTTGGGGATGGAGATGGAGATGGAGTTGGGGATGGGGATGGGGATGGAGATGATGGGGATGGAGATGATGGAGATGGAGTTGGGGATGAAGTTGGGGATGGGGATGGGGATGGGGATGATGGAGATGGAGATGGAGATGGAGTTGGGGATGGAGTTGGGGGTGGAGTTGGGGATGGGGATGGGGATGGAGATGGAGTTGGGGATGGAGTTGGGGATGGAGATGGAGATGGAGTTGGGGATGAGGATGGAGATGGAGATGGGGATGGAGATGGAGATGGAGTTGGGGATAGGGATGGGGATAGGGATGGGGATGGGGATGGGGATGGGGATGAGGATGGGGATGGGGATGGGGATGGAGATGGAGATGGAGATGGAGATGGAGATGGAGATGGAGTTGGAGATGGAGTTGGGGATGGGGATGGAGTTGGGGATGGGGATGGGGATGGAGATGGAGATGGAGATGGAGATGGAGATGGAGATGGAGATGGGGCTGGAGAAGGAGAAGGAGATGGAGATGGAGATGGAGATGGAGTTGGGGATGGAGTTGGGGATGGGGATGGGGATGGGGATGGGGATGGAGTTGGGGATGGGGATGGGGATGGGGATGGAGATGGAGATGGAATTGGAGATGGAGATGGAGATGGAGTTGGAGATGGAGATGGAGTTGGGGATGGAGTTGGGGATGGGGATGGGGATGGGGATGGGGATGGAGATGGAGATGGAGATGGAGATGGAGTTGGGGATGGAGTTGGGGATGGAGTTGGGGATGGGGATGGGGATGGGGATGGGGATGGGGATGGAGATGGAGATGGGGATGGGGATGGAGATGGAGATGGAGATGGAGTTGGAGTTGGGGATGGAGTTGGGGATGGAGTTGGGGATGGGGATGGGGATGGAGATGGAGATGGAGATGGAGATGGAGTTGGGGATGGGGATGGGGCTGGAGAAGGAGAAGGAGATGGAGATGGAGATGGAGATGGAGATGGAGATGGAGATGGAGTTGGGGATGGAGTTGGGGATGGGGATGGGGATGGAGATGGAGATGGAGATGGAATTGGAGATGGAGATGGAGTTGGGGATGGAGATGGAGATGGAGATGGAGATGGAGTTGGGGATGGGGATGGAGATGGAGATGGAGATGGGGATGGAGATGGAGATGGAGATGGAGTTGGGGATGGGGATGGGGATGGGGATGGGGATGGGGATGGGGATGGGGATGGGGATGGAGATGGAGATGGAGATGGAGATGGAGATGGAGATGGAGATGGAGATGGAGATGGAGATGGAGATGGAGTTGGAGATGGAGTTGGAGATGGAGATGGAGTTGGGGATGGAGATGGAGTTGGGGATGGAGATGGAGATGGGGATGGGGATGGAGATGGAGATGTAGATGGAGATGGGGATGGAGCTGGGGGATGGGGATGGAGATGGAGATAGGGATGGAGGTGGAGACGATAGAGATAGAGACAGAGACATAGACATAGAGATAGAGATAGAGATAATCCTAGACCCTTCCCCTGTCAAAATGCCAGCACATGCCAAGCAGAAAGCAGCAGGGTTTGTTTTGGGCAACGCATGCAAGTGGAAACAGCGGGAGCAGAGAACAACCGCACCAGCCTCTCCGCAACTGGCTTGCTAAATAAATTACCATTCATGTTTAATTCAAGAAGGTGGAGTTGCCGTTGGAGGAGAACACGGAGAGGAAGGCCGCTTCCCGTTAGAGCCAAACACGCGTGGTTTTCCTTTGGGAACGCACAGGACTCCCTGGAGTGCGCTGCGCAAGACAGAGGTGTGTTTGTGTGCTAAGTCCTGCGCTTTTCTCATGGGTCGGGCGGTGGATCCACTTAACCCAGAAACGGAGCAACAGCTCAGTGAAGACACTCACTCTGGAATATTTTGAAGCTCTTTTGTTGAGGCTCCGAGGGATGAGGAAGCTCGTAATGAGGGAGGAGGTGGAAGTATATCATGATCAAATGATGCCTGGAGTGGAGCTGAAGAGCTCTTCCACGCAACACCATCACAGCACGTCGATCTCACTCTAGCTCCGTCCTGACAAAAGCCTCTGGCAAAGAATGTGGAATGCCCCACCCAACTAAAGGAGCATGATATCAAAGTGATACAAATGAATCCGTTTTATTGTCATAGAATCATAGAATCCTAGAATCAAAGAGTTGGAAGAGACCTCATGGGCCATCCAGTCCAACCCCATTCTGCCAAGAAGCAGGAATATTGCATTCAAATCACCCCTGACAGATGGCCATCCAGCCTCTGCTTAAAAGCTTCCAAAGAAGGAGCCTCCACCACACTCCGGGAAAGCAGAGAGTTCCACTGCTGAACGGCTCTCACAGTCAGGAAGTTCTTCCTAATGTTCCGATGGGATCTCCTCTCTTGTAGTTTGAAACCATTGTTCCCTTGCGTCCTAGTCTCCAAGGAAGCAGAAAACAAGCTTGCTCCCTCCTCCTCCCTGTGACTTCCTCTCACATATTTATTATACATGGCCCTCATCATATCTCCTCTCATCCTTCTCTTCTTCCGGCTAAATATGCCCAGCTCCTTAAGCCGCTCCTCATAGGGCTTGTTCTCCAGACCCTAGTCTCCAAGGAAGCAGAAAACAAGCTTGCTCCCTCCTCCTCCCTGTGGCTTCCTCTCACCTATTTATACATGGCTATCATCATGTCTCCTCTCAGCCTTCTCTTCTTCAGGCTAAACATGCCCAGTTCCCTAAGCCGCTCCTCATAGGGCTTGTTCTCCAGACCCTTGATCATTTTAGTCACCCTCCTCTGGACACATTCCAGCTTGTCAATATCTCTCTTGAATTGTGGTGCCCAGAATTGGACACAATATTCCAGGTAAAGTGGTCTAACCAAAGCAGAATACAGCATGGGGAGCATGACTTCCTTAGATCTAGGCACTAGGCTCCTCTTGATGCATGGTCACAGACCAAGAGTATTTATTTATTTATTTATTTGGGACATTTATATCTTGGGAAGCCTGACTTGGCCACGGTAGTCCACACTCTGGTTACATCCTGTATAGCAGTGGTTCTCAACCTGGGCGTCGCGACCCCCAGAGGGGTCGTCTGGCAATTTCAGAGGGGTCGTGGAACCACTTCATTAGGCCCCGCCCCCTCCTGCATGCTCCATGCGCCATCCAAAGCGTGCCAAAAAGGCCCCAAGAAGCCTAGATCTTCTCCTGGCATTGGCAAGAGTGTGGTAGGTGAGGGTTGGTGGAGAGTGCGCGCACCCAGGGGACAGTGGAGGGAGCGTGCTCTTCCCCCACCCACTTGTGAACACAGGGAGAGGGACACTCTCTGGTGTTGGAAAGTGTGTGGGGGAAGAGAACTGGTGCACAGTGCGCATTCCCTCCACCAGCCCTTCCCCCGCGCACGTGCGAATGCCGGGTGAGGGATGCTCTCTGGCATTGGCAAGCGCACGGGCGAATATGGTTGGGGGTCCCCACAACATGAGGAACTTTATTTAGGGGTCACGGCATTAGAAAGGTTGAGAACCACTGCTGTATGGACTACTGCAATGGGCTCTCCATGGGGCTGCCTTTGAAGACTGTCTGGAAGCTTCAACTAGTCTAACGAATAGTAGCCAGGTTGCTAACAGGGAGCATCCAACCCCCTTGTTGCGCCAGCTCCACTGGCTGCCGGTTTGCTACCTGGCCCAACCCAAAGTTCTGGCCTTGGCCTATTAAGTCCTAAACGGTTCTGGCCCAACTTACCTGTCCGAACATATATCCCTTTACGAACCATCGAGGACCTTAAGATTGTCTGGGGAGGCCGTGCTCTCGCTCCCGCCTTCGTCACAAGTACGTCTGCCAGGGACGAGAGACAGGGCCTTTTCAGTGGTGGCCCCTCGGCTATTGAACAATTTACCTGTCCGAACGTATGTCCCCTTACAAACTATCGAGGACCTTAAGATCGTCTGGGGAGGCCCTGCTCTCGCTCCCACCTTTGTCACAAGTACATCTGCCGGAGAGGAGAGACAGGGCCTTTTCAGTGGTGGCCCCTCGGCTATGGAACAACTTACCTGTCTGAACGTATGTCCCCTTACGAACTATCGAGGACCTTAAGATCATCTGGGGAGTCCCTGCTCTCACTCCCGCCTTTGTCACAAGTACATCTGCCAGGGACGAGAGACAGGGCCTTCTCAGTGGTGGCCCCTCGGCTTTGGAACACCCACCCTAAGGAGATAGGATCTCCACCCTCCCTCTTAACATTTCAGAGGCTCACAATGGATCTGGACCAAACTTGTCACACAGACCCAACATGACCAACTTTGCATACTGGCAAAGTTTTTGGGTGATTAACCTTGGAATATGGGAGTTGTAGTTCACCCACATCCTGCGAACACTGGACCCAGCTGATAACAGATCTGGACCAAGTGGTGCACAGACCCAACATGGCCAACTTTGCATACTGGTAAAGTTTTTGGGTGATTGACCTTGGAATATGGGAGTTGTAGTTCACCCGCATCCAGAGAACACTGAACCGAGCCGATAACAGGTCTGGACCAAGTGGTGTACAGACCCAACATGGCCAACTTTGCATACTGGCAAAGTTTTTGGGGGATTAACTTGGAATATGGGAGTTGTAGTTCACCCACATCCAGAGAACACTGAACCCAGCTGATAACAGATCTGGACCAAGTGGTGCACAGACCCAACATGGCCAATTTTGCATACTGGCAAAGTTTTTGGGTCATTAACCTTGAAATACGGGAGTTGTAGTTCACCCACATCCTGCGAAAGCTGAACCCAGCTCGCTGTGGAGACCCAACATAGCCAACTTTGCATACTGATGGAATTCCATGGTGATTGGCCTTGGAATATGGGAGTTGTAGTTCACCCACATCCAGCGAACACTGGACTCAGCTCACGGTGGAGACCCAACATAGCCAACTTTGCATACTGATGGAATTTCATGTTGATTGGCCTTGGAAAATGGGAGTTGTAGTTCACCCACATCCAGAGAACAGTGAACCGAGCTGATGACAGATCTGGACCAAGTGGTGCACAGACCCAACATGGCCAACTTTGCATAGTGATGGAATTTCATGATGATTGGCCTTGGAAAATGGGAGTTGCAGTTCACCCACATCCTGCGAACACTGAACCGAGCTGATGACAGATCTGGACCAAGTGGTGCACAGACCCAACATGGCCAACTTTGCATAGTGATGGAATTCCATGGTGCTTGGCCTTGGAATATGGGAGTTGTAGTTCACCCGCATCCAGAGAACACTGAACTGAGCCGATAACAGATCTGGACCAAGTGGTGCACAGACCCAACATGGCCAACTTTGCATAGTGATGGAATTTCATGATGATTGGCCTTGGAAAATGGGAGTTGCAGTTCACCCACATCCTGCGAACACTGAACCGAGCTGATGACAGATCTGGACCAAGTGGTGCACAGACCCAACATGGCCAACTTTGCATAGTGATGGAATTCCATGGTGCTTGGCCTTGGAATATGGGAGTTGTAGTTCACCCGCATCCAGAGAACACTGAACTGAGCCGATAACAGATCTGGACCAAGTGGTGCACAGACCCAACATGGCCAACTTTGCATACTGGCAAAGTTTTTGGGTGATTAACCTTGGAATATGTGAGTTGTAGTTCACCCACATCCTGTGAACACTGAACCCAGCTCGCGGTGGAGACCCAACATAGCCAACTTTGCATACTGATGGAATTTCATGATGATTGACCTTGGAAAATGGGAGTTGCAGTTCACCCACATCCTGCGAACACTGAACCGAGCTGATGACAGATCTGGACCAAGTGGTGCACAGACCCAACATGGCCAACTTTGCATAGTGATGGAATTCCATGGTGATTGGCCTTGGAATATGAGAGTTGTAGTTCACCCACATCCAGAGAACACTGAACCGAGCCGATAACAGATCTGGACCAAGTGGTGCACAGACCCAACATGGCCAACTTTGCATAGTGATGGAATTCCATGGTGATTGGCCTTGGAATATGAGAGTTGTAGTTCACCCACATCCAGAGAACACTGAACCGAGCCGATAACAGATCTGGACCAAGTGGTGCACAGACCCAACCTGGCCAACTTTGCATAGTGATGGAATTCCATGGTGATTGGCCTTGGAATATGAGAGTTGTAGTTCACCCACATCCAGAGAACACTGAACTGAGCCGATAACAGATCTGGACCAAGTGGTGCACAGACCCAACATGGCCAACTTTGCATGCTGGCAGGGTTTGGGGGTGACTGACCCACGATTCTGGGAATTGTAGTTCACCCTCACCCTTGCGCATTTTCTAATGGGAGCATTCATGAAAAACAAAAGCCAGGACTGCCCGAACAATAGCATAACAAATTACGTAAGTGATACGACCTAACATCTGATCACAAATAAATAATCAGGGCCTAGCAAGGTACCCAAGCTTATATATATATCTATATATTATATCGAATGAGAATGATTCTCCGGCAGCAACAGGGTTATTCCGTTCCCTTTCCTCCACCAGCTGCTGGCAAACTCCGGAGGGGATCATCTCGGAAGCGCATTCTGATCAATGATTCATTTGGCAATCCATTTATATCCTGTTCTGCCTTCCACCCCATTAAGGCTCTCAGTTCAGATCTCGCAACACGCCTGCTTTTGTGATGGGTGAGGAAAGAAAACACTGGGGGGGGGGGGAGCCCATTTTCCAAATTGCCAGCAAGTAGGCGTGTGACAGCAACGGAAAAAATGGCGGAGATTCAATTCTTAGAATCATAGAATCCAAGAGTTGGAAGAGACCTCGTGGGCCATCCAATCCAACCCCATTCTGCCAAGAAGCAGGAATATTGCATTCAAAGCACCCCTGACAGATGGCCATCCAGCCTCTGCTTAAAAGCTTCCAAAGAAGGAGCCTCCACCACACTCCCTCCAGGGCAGAGAGTTCCACTGCTGAACGGCTCTCACAGTCAGGAAGTTCTTCCTCATGTTCAGATGGAATCTCCTCTCTTGTAGTTTGAAGCCATTGTTTCCTTGCGTCCTAGTCTCCAGGGAAGCAGAAAACAAGCTTGCTCCCTCCTCCTCCCTGTGGCTTCCTCTCACATATTTATACATGGCTCTCATCCTGTCTCCTCTCAGCCTTCTCTTCTTCAGGCTAAACATGCCCAGTTCCCTAAGCCGCTCCTCATAGGGCTTGTTCTCCAGACCTTTTATCATTTGAGTCGCCCTCCTCTGGACACATTCCAGCTTGCCAATATCTCTCTTCAATTGTGGTGCCCAGAATTGGACACAATATTCCAAATGTGGTCTAACCAAAGCAGAATAGAGCATGGGGAGCATGACTTCCCTGGATCTAGACACTCGGCTCCTATTGATGCAGGCCAAAATCCCATTGGCTTTTTTTGCCGCCACATCACATTCCTGGCTCATGTTTAGGTGTTTCTTAAGTGTTTATAAAATACTAGCTGTCCCCCTGCCAGACGTTGCTGTGGCCCAGTCTGTTGATCTGAGTAATAAAGTAATGAGAAAGTGTTGGTTTCTGATATACGTAATGTCTTTATGTTTGTGGGTAAACAGTATTTCTTGCTGTTTCTTTGCCAGTGTTGACGTGGAGAGTGTCTGGTTTGCCCACTCTGGAGCATACAACATGTAATTGTCCTTCTTTAGGGGTCCCTTTCAAATCTATGATACTATACTCTCTCTGTGTGAATCATATCCATCTATCTATCTATCTATCTATCTATCTCTATCTATCTATCTATCTATCTATGGCTGGATGGCTTTTTGTCAGGAGGACTTTGTTTACATTTTCTTGTCCTGATGAAGGAGTTGGATTGGGTGGCCTTAAGTATTTTCTGTTGGTCATGGGTGTTCTGTGTGGGAAGTTTGCCCCTTTTCTGCCGTTGGTGGGGTTCAGAATGCTCTGATTGTAGGTGAACTATAAATCCCAGTAACTACAACTCCCAAATGTCAAGGTCTATTTCCCCCAAACTCCATCTGTGTTCATATTTGGGCGTATTGAGTGCTTGTGCCAAGTTTGGTCCTGATCCATCATTGTTTGAGTCCACAGTGTTCTCTGGATGTAGGTGAACTACAACTCCAAAACTCAAGGTCAATGCTCACCAAACCCTTCCAGTATTTTCTGTTGGTCATGATAGTTCTGTGTGCCAAGTCTGGTTCAATTCCATTGTTGATGGAGTTCAGAATGCTCTTTGATTGTAGGTGAACTATAAATCCCAGTAACTACAACTCCCAAATGTCAAAGTCTATTTTCCCCAAACTCCATCTGTGTTCATATTTGGGTGTATTGAGTGTTTGTGACAAGTTTGGTCCAGATCCATCATTGTTTGAGTCCACACTGCTCTCTGGATGTAGGTGAACTACAACTCCCAAACTCAAGATCAATACCCACCAAACCCTTCCAGTATTTTCTGTTGTTTATAGGAGTTCTATGTGCCAAGTTTGGTTCAATTCCATCGTTGATGGAGTTCAGAATGCTCTTGGATTGTAGGTGAACTATAAATCCCAGCAACTACAACTCCCAAATGACAAAATCATAATTTTTGAGTGATGGTCACTCCTTGTGTTGTGAGACGTTTTGTTGCCAAATTTGGTGTGATTTCGTTCATTGGTTCTTTTATTTTTAAGGAACTCATGATGCACAGAACATTTATATATATATAGATTGTAACTATTAAGACGTCACAAAATCTTTGTTATTATTTTGTTATGTCATTGTGTGAATGGGGAGACTTTCTGGGCTCCTTTCTCCCTCATTTTAGAGCTGTTGGGGTGGAGATTTCTACAATTATACCACACATTTACCACTGTCATACCCCCAAGTTTTCACCCTCTTGCTGAAGGTCAGGAGGGAAGGAAGGGGCTGACCTCATATCGCTGGGGAGGGAGTTCCACGGCCAAGGGAGGGGCCACCTCTCATGGATCATGTTCTGCAGTTGTTGGTGGTGGTAGGCCTAGCAGTTGGTGATGGAAGGGTTAATGTAAGTCTTAGTTCTAAAGGGTTGAGTAATCTGTGAGTAAGAGTTGATGGGTGAAAGCAATTAAGGGTGGAGTTATGCAAGAGATGGGTTGCAGCTGGGTGTTTCTGGATATAAGGAGCTAGCCTTGGGACTGATCTTTGGGAGAAAAGTATTTGTATTACTTTGGTGGTGGACGCTGCTGGTTTTCCCCCAGGTTTGTGGATTTTCGGTGTCCTGACCTGTCTCCTGTGCTCTTGGAACCTTTAATCTCTGGACCGGCTTTTGACTATGGATATTTATTTATTTCCTTATTTATTTATTTCCTGCATTTATTAACCGCCGCTCTCAGCCCTAGGGCGACTCGTGGCGGTGTACAGTACAAAAAGACACTTTACAAAGAAATCAGAACAACAAACTAACATCACTAATACACAACATCTAATTATACTAAAATAATCCGCTCCGTCTTATCGTGGAATCATAATCAATCTCGTAGTCGTAATCCATTCCGGTTGTCATTTCCAGTAACATAGCACTCAGTTGAATGCCATCTCGAAAAGCCATGTCTTCAGGGCCTTACGAAAGGCCATAAGGGAGGGCGCCTGTCTGATGTCAGCAGGGAGGGTGTTCCACAGCCGAGGAGCCACCACCGAGAAGGCCCTCTCTCTCGTCCCCGCCAAGCGTGCCTGTGAGGCAGGCGGGATCAAGAGAAGGGCCTCCCCAGACGATCTCAAGGCCCTCGTGGGCTCATAGGCCGAGATGCGGTTCTCAAGGTATTTTGGGCCGGAACCGTTTAGGGCTTTGTAGGATAACACCAGCACCTTAAATTGGGCCCGGTAGCAAATCGGCAGCCAGTGGAGCTGGTGCAACAGGGGGGTTGTGTGCTCCCTGCGCTCTGCTCCTGTTAGAATCATGGCTGCCGCGCGCTGGACTAGCTGCAGCTTCCGGGCCGTCTTCAAGGGCAGCCCCACGTAGAGAGCGTTGCAGTAGTCGAGGCGGGATGTGACCAGAGCGTGTACCACCGTGGCCAAGTCAGACTTCCCAAGGTACGGGCGCAGCTGGCGCACGAGCCTGAGCTGTGCAAATGCTCCCCTGGTCACCGCTGAAACCTGAGGTTCCAGGCTCAACGATGAATCCAGGATCACACCCAAGCTGCGAACCTGCGCCTTCAAGGGGATAGACCCTTGATCCCTCGACTTTGCTCGGCGTTTGACCACTGGACTGGACCTTTTGACTACAGCAGTGTTTCTCAACCTTCCTAATGCTGCAACCCCTTAATACAGTTCCTCATCTTGTGGTGACCCCCAGTCATAACATTATTTTCGTTGCTACTTCATAACTGTAATTTTGCTCCTGTTATGAATCGTCATGTAAATATCAGATAGGCAGGATGTATTTTCATTCACTGGATTAAATTTGGCACAAATATCCAGTACACCCACATTTTAATACTGGTGGGTTTTGAGGGTATTTATTTTGTCATTTGGGAGTTGTAGTTGCTGGGATTTATAGTTCACCTACAATCAAAGAGTATTCCAAACTCCACCAACAGTGGAACTGACCAAACTTGGCACAAAGAGGACCCATGACCAACAGAAAATACTGGAAGGGTTTGCTGGGCATCAACCTTGAGTTTAGGAGCTGTAGTTCACCTACATCCAGAGACCACTTTGGACTCACACAATGATGCATCTGGACCAAGCTTGGCACAATTACTCAATGTGCCCAAATGTGAACACTGGTGGAGTTTGGGGGAAATAGACCTTGACATTTGAGAGATATAGTTGCTGGGATTTATAGTTCTACAATCAAAGGAAATTCTGAACCCAATCAACAATAGAATTGGGCCAAACACAGAACCCCCATGATCAACAGAAAATACTGTGTTTTCTGATGATCTTTGGTGACCCCTCACGACCCCGTCAGAGGTCCCGACCCCCAGGTTGAGAACCACTGGACTACGGTGTTCTTTTGATCCTGCAACAGTGTTTGCTTTCTTTGTTTTATATTCTGTGGCTGAGTGCAATCTTTATGTTTTGGACTGTTAAAACTGCCAGAAAGTAAGTGCTGTTTGAATTAAATTGTTTAACACAAATTGGGAGTTTGGTTCATCTCTGCCTAAATATTGGCAGAGCCCTGGCAATGTGACACCACCACTGAAAAGGCCCTGTCTGTCTCTCATTCCCACCAATCACACCTGTGAAGAGGCTGTTTTATATTTTGGAGTATTAAAACAGTCAAAAAGTAAGTGCTGTTTTAATTAAATTGTTTAACACAAAGTGGGAATTTGGTTCATCTCTGCCTAAATATTGCCAGAGCCCTGGCAACATGACACCAACACTGAAAAGGCCCTGTCTGTCTCTCGTTCCCACCAATCACACCTGTGAAGTAAGTGCTGTTTTAATTAAATGGTTTAACACAAACTGGGAGTTTGGTTCATCTCTGCCTAAATATTGGCAGAGCCCTGGCAACGTGACACCACCACTGAAAAGGCCCTGTGTCTCTCTCGTTCCCACCAATCGCATCCGTGAAGAGGCTGTTTTATATTTTGGACTATTAAAACAGCCAGAAAGTAAGTGCTGCTTTAATTAAATTGTTTAACACAAACAGGGAGTTTGGTTCATCTCTGCCTAAATATTGGCAGAGAAGAACCGCTCTGAGTCACCCAAGGGCTGTATTTCTTATCGTATGAATTTCTTTTGAAATGCAACCTTAGATTAGACAGATAGATAAGCCTTGCAACTGGATTAATATCCTCGGAAAGGAACCAAAATCCCTTTCGTGAGGAAGCATATGCTCAGAGTCGGAGTTGTCCCCTTAATTCCGATGCATTATTTTGCAACTGCGTAATCTCGGGATTGCATTCTTTAAAAAGACCAAAATCCTACGAAGAATCATCATGCTTGGGGCTACAACTCCCATCAATCACAGGGAGGGATTATGGGAGGTGTAATCATCATCATCCCGTAATGTTTCCTTTCCTGCCGCTGCCGACATCTGTAATCCCACCGCGGCACTTTTATCCCCGCCTGAACCCGATAAGTCTGCAAAGAGGGAAGGAAGGAAAAGCCTTGTTCCCACCAAGTTAGTCACATCGCCGCTGACTGTCTGCCAGCCTTTGCAAAGTAATCACACTTCCCGCTCCGTGACGTTCCCTCTCGGATGCAAACACGGCTTAGCCGCCAAGTTCAGCCGGGGTTGCCGACGCTGATGCGTTTCGCCGCATTGATGTGTTATGCTTCCAAGTCGAAGGCCAATCGCGCCTCCCACAATAACTCCTAAGAGCCAGCATTCCATTATTATTATTATTATTATTATTATTATTATTATTATTATTTGTGCCATCGCTCCTGAGGGATATTATTCTCAATAAAGGAGGGATGGACGTGGCATCTTTCCCCCAAGGGATTGCTTCTTGCCCTCCTTTGGGAAACTGGAACTCTCAAAAACCCAAAACGCTGTAAATAACTCAAAGTAAGTTTTATTGATCACAAAGAGTTATTTCTTAAAACAATAAACTGGAAACTTCAGAGAGGCGAAGAAAAATATACATTACAGTCTCAATCAGTCCTGGGTCCAAGGGGTTTGAAGCTGAGAAGCCTCTCCAAGATTCCTCTTTCCTCAATGGCTGTGAATGCCGGAGCAAACCACAACCCCAGTTCAGATGGCCTATGTTTTGAAGACTCGGGATCTTCCTTTGGTGCCAAAAGAAGGCACCTGGGTCTCCTCAATTATTATCCAGGACAATCTGGACATAAAGCATGAGTCCCAGGGGTAAAAAACCTCAGAACTGGTGCTAAGAGGTAACTTAAATCAGGGTCCTTTAGAATCAAGTCTTTTACTCATGTCCATGTGGTAGGAACTCTGATGGCAGAATGAAGAGAAAAAGGAAGTTCTCCCCTCTTGCAGGAAGAGGTGGAGCCAAACAGTACTGATTGACAGCTACAAGCAACCAATCCATACAACTATATATAAGCAGTGTAAAAAAGGGGCAGGATTAAGCATGATACAGGACAACTAACAGTTCTATACATAGGAGGCGCCACTCGTGCCGTCACATTATTATTATTATTATTATTATTATTATTATTATTATTATTATTAGGAGCCCCCTGGTGGCGCAATGGGTTAAACGCTTGTGCCGGCAGAACTGAAGACCAATAGGTCACAGGTTCAAATCCGGGGAGAGTGCAGATGAGCTCCCTATGTCAGCTCCAGCTCCCACAAGGATGGTAAAACATCTGGACAACATCCAATGGGCAATGTCCTTGCAGACGGCCAATTCTCTCACACCATAATAATAATAATTTTTCATGTCAGGAGTGACTTGAGAAACTGCAATCCAGTTGTTTCTCTGCAATCCTGCTCTCACCTGGGAGTGCAACATCCACAATCCATACTTTGTTTTTTAACACGATTGTGAGGTCAGGGGTCTTGTGCTCCAAAACTCTGTCTGTCTGAATCCGGAAGTCCCAGAGGAGTTTGGCGTGTTCATTCTCTGTAACTTTTGTCAGGCTTGTGGTCCCACCAGTTTGTCACAGGCAGCTGGTATTTGTGGCACAAGTTCCAGTGGATCATCTGAGCAACGGTGTTGTGCCTCTGCTTGGAGTCTGTCTATTATTATTATTATTATTATTATTATTATTATTATTATTATTTATAACATATTATCTATTATTATATTATATTTATTCTATATTTCTCTTCTGGAAATGTTGTGTCCCTCATTTCTCTTGGTAATTCCACTCTTTGAAGTGTCCTAGGGAAATGATCGCAAGCAAGTGTGACGTGGTGGTTTGAATGTTGGGGTGTCGAACTCAGACATCGGGATTTGAATTCCTCTTCGTTCTTAACCACACCAAGACACTTAGTGTTACAGTAAGATGTAACAGGACCAAGTGTGTGTGTGTGTGTTGAAGAAAAACCTTATGATGGCAATTACTATGTGCAGCTGATAATGTAGGTCAACCAGCAATCTTAGACCACACCGATAGGGTGTAACTGTATGGGTTTTTGGAATACAGTTCTGGAGAGCACATCTCACAGGTGTAGAGCAGGGTTGGGAAGACAATAGCTTTATAAACAAGCCCCTTGGTATCCCTATGGATGTCCCGGGTAATTACTATATGCAGCTGGTAATGTAGGCCAACCAGCAATCTTGGATCACACCGATAGGGTGTAACTGTATGGGTTTTTGGAATACAGTTTGGGAGAGCACGTTTTGCAGGTGTAGAGCAGGGTTGGGAGGATAATAGCTTTATAAACAAGCACCTCGGTATCCCTATGGATGTCCCGGGTAATTACTATGTGCAGCTGGTAATGTAGGTTTAACTAGCACTTTTGTAGCACACCGATAGGGTGTAACTGTATGGGTTTTTGGAATACAGTTCTGGAGAGCACGTCTCGCAGGTGTAGAGCAGGGTTGGGAGGACAATAGCTTTATAAACAAGCACCTCGGTCTCCCTATGGATGTCCCGGGTAATTACTATGTGCAGCTGCTAATGTAGGTCAACCAGCACTCTTGGTCCACACTGATAGGGTGTAACTGTATGGGTTTTTGGAATACAGTTCTGGAGAGCACGTCTCGCAGGTGTAGAGCAGGGTTGGGAGGACAATAGCTTTATAAACAAGCACCTCGGTCTCCCTATGGATGTCCCGGGTAATTACTATGTGCAGCTGCTAATGTAGGTCAACCAGCACTCTTGGTCCACACTGATAGGGTGTAACTGTATGGGTTTTTGGAATACAGTTCGGGAGAGCTTTTTCTCTGAGGAGGTCTATGCTCAAAGGCTATGCTCTGAGGAGCAGGATGGAGAGAAGCTGTCATACTGCTCTAAAGGTGGAATCGCTATTTACTCAAGGTTTATGTTTTGCTTTCTCATTGGACTTAGGCCTTATTTTGTGTTACTTACAAAGACTATGTAAGTTGCTTGCACTGTTTGTTTTTGTATGCAACATTGCAAGTGTGTGTTTCATCTCTGCTATTAAGAGTAAATATTTTCCTGTTCGTTTCTCCTCTTGCCTGTGTGTTTTGTGCACAGGACGTGGCTAAGATCCGCTTGCTGCGCAACACATTGTATCCCTCTTGAAATGATACCAACAACCCCCCAATTTGCATTCGCACATTAAATGAGCCAAACCCCGCTTTTGTTGGCACTGTGCTTTCTTCCCCCGTGATGGATCACGCGGCTCTGTAATCTCCTTCATCTTGCGGAGTCGAGGCCCCGGGAATGGCGCCCTTGCCAGATGGAAGCCCAGAAAGCAAAGGGAACTTCAAATAGAAATATTGAAGAGGGACTCGTTCGTTCGTTCATTCGTTCGTTCATCCATTCAGGCGCAGAGCCCGACCTGGCTGCCTCGGGTAGACGGCTGTGGAGAATGTCCGCCACAAAGGGCGGAAAGCGCGGCAGAGCCAACAGGTCTCTGATGTTGTTGTGCAACATCTGTTTGGAAGGATGGAAATGGGGCACGAAGCAATGCTACGGGGAAAAGGCAGGATTCCTTTCAACTGCCTCGCGATCGCACTGCAGTGTTCTATATGTATTCCTTGCACTCGTTTATAATTGATAGTCACTTGAAAAATTAATTTGCTTGCTAATGAGCTGATCTGACGGGAAAGCAGAGGAAGGCTGGAGGAATCAATGGAGTAGATACACACGCAGCTGCATCATATCATCCAACGGCTCGTACCAACTAGGACGAGTGTTCGTAATTCGGAATAAATTCAGAAAGATTTGCTTTTTAAAGCGATTTCGAAGTTTTTAAGGAATCATAGAATCCTAGAATCCTAGAGTTGGAAGAGACCTCCTGGGCCATCATCCAGTCCAACCCCATTCTGCCAAGAAGCAGGAATATTGCATTCAAAGCACCCCCCACAGATGGCCATCCAGCCTCTGTTTAAAAGCTTCCAAAGAAGGAGCCTCCACCACACTCCCTCCAGGGAAGGCAGAGAGTTCCACTGCTGAACGGCTCTCACAGTCAGGAAGTTCTTTCTCATGTTCAGATGGAATCTCCTCTCTTGTAGTTTGAAGCCATTGTTCCATTGTGTCCTAGTCTCCAAGGAAGCAGAAAGGAAGCTTGCTCCCTCCTCCTCCCTGTAGCTTCCTCTCACATATTTATCCATGGCTATCATATCTCCTCTCAGCCTTCTCTTCTTCAGGCTAGACATGCCCAGCTCCTTAAGCCGCTCCTCATAGGGCTTGTTCTCCAGACCCTTGATCTCCTCCCTCCTCCCTGTGGCTTCCTCTCACATATTTATACATGGCTATCATATCTCCTCTCAGCCTTCTCTTCTTCAGGTCAAACATGTCCAGCTCCTTAAGCCGCTCCTCATAGGGCTTGCTCTTCAGACCCTTGATCATTTTAGTCGCCCTCCTCTGGACACATTCCAGCTTGTCAATCATGGACACCCAGAGAAGGCCCTAGGTAATTTTCAATGGTAAGCAAACAGTATTTTGGCACCCCCCCCCCCCAACCAATCACTGATCTATATATTCTGTTTGTCGTGGGAGTTCAATGTGCCATATTTGGTTCAATTCCATCATTGGTGGAGTTCGGAATGCTCTTTGATTGTAGGTGAACTATACATCCCAGTAACTACAACTCGCATAGCTCAAGGTCTATTTTCCCCCAAGAGCGCCTCAAGAGCGCCCCTGGACAACATCAACTCTACTGCAAATGCTTACTTTGCGTCATGGGTTGAGCCGCCCCTGTGGACACCCCTGCCAGCTAGCGCTCATTGTGCCACTGTGGACAACAATAGTGGGGGGAACTGGTGATAATGACCGGGGTGTATTCTATTCTGGAAAGGGGACCTGGCATGTTCCCATTCCCTGCCTTTGTGGTCAACACATGATAACCCCCCCCCCCCCAATAAATACTTGGGGAAAGTATTTATACTTTCCCCAAAGGACGGCACTCCATTCAGCCATGCTGGCCACATGACCTTAGAGGTGTCTATGGACAATGCCAGCTCTTCATCTTAGAAATGGAGATGAGCACCAGAGTCCAGGGTCAGACACGACTAGACTTTGCATTTCATTTTTTTCTGCCTAAGTGGAGTATCTTGCATTTGTCACTGCTGAACTTCATTGTGTGTGTTTTGGCCTTGGAGGTGTCTAGGGAGAATGCCAACTCTTCATCTTAGAAATGGAGATGAGCGCCAGAGTCCCGGGGTCGGACACGATTAGACTTTGCATTTCATTTTTTTCTGCCTAAGTGGAGTCTCTTGCATTTCCCACTGCTGAACTTCCCTGAGTGAGTTTTGGCCTGGGAGGTGTCTAGGGAGAATGCCAGCTCTTCATCTTAGAAATGGAGATGAGTGCCAGAGTCCCAGGGTTGGACACGACTGGACTTTGCATTTCATTTTTTTCTGCCTAAGTGGAGTCTCTTGCATTTGTCACTGCTGAACTTCATTGTGTGCGTTTTGGCCTTGGAGGTGCCTAGGGAGAATGCCAACTCTTCATCTTAGAAATGGAGATGAGTGCCAGAGTCCCAGGGTTGGACACGACTGGACTTTGCATTTCATTTTTTTCTGCCTAAGTGGAGTCTCTTGCATTTGTCACTGCTGAACTTCATTGTGTGCGTTTTGGCCTTGGAGGTGTCTAGGGAGAATGCCAACTCTTCATCTTAGGAATGGAGATGAGTGCCAGAGTCCCAGGGTTGGACACGACTGGACTTTGCATTTCATTTTTTTCTGCCTAAGTGGAGTCTCTTGCATTTGTCACTGCTGAACTTCATTGTGTGCGTTTTGGCCTTGGAGGTGTCTAGGGAGAATGCCAACTCTTCATCTTAGAAATGGAGATGAGTGCCAGAGTCCCAGGGTTGGACACGACTGGACTTTGCATTTCATTTTTTTCTGCCTAAGTGGAGTCTCTTGCATTTGTCACTGCTGAACTTCATTGAGTGTGTTTTGGCCTTGGAGGTGTCTAGGGAGAATGCCAACTCTTCATCTTAGAAATGGAGATGAGTGCCAGAGTCCCAGGGTTGGACACGACTGGACTTTGCATTTCATTTTTTTCTGCCTAAGTGGAGTCTCTTGCATTTCCCACTGCTGAACTTCATTGAGTGAGTTTTGGCCCATCCTCTCTCTCACCTATGAAGATGGTTTTGTAGATAATCCCAGGATCTCAAGTGTGCCTGACTGAACTTTGCATCTGGGTGAGTGTGGCTGTGCGGTTGTGGTGATTTCCCTTGGACCTGGGCTTGTGTCCATTCAGGCGTCACGTGAATCCTTCCCGAGCGCTGAATGGCAGATGCTGCCGAGCGGTATTTAAAGATTACGGGACCGAGGTAGGTCAGGTTATTTTGGTTTGACTCTCTGGAACCCCTGGGAAGCTCTCCATTAAAGCTGATTAGGCGACGGCGGCCAGATTCGCCCGCTTTCACGGCAGGAAACTCATCATATTTAATACCCTTGTGATGTGTGTCAAAGCGAGAGGGAGGAGGGAGCGGTGGAGTGCCCGTCAACACGTTGTGTTGGGACCCACATGCCTTAAAGAGACAGGCACAAGAGTATGTTCAAAACAACAAGTAAACAGGACTCAGAGACACTTGCTTCAGTGCCTCTGGCCAAAACTCAAAGTTTGCAGCAATTTGCAGCTTAAAAAACGAACATAGAAAATAAACTGGATTAAACTGGCAAAAAAATCCAGATTAAACAAGAGTTCCTTCAAAACACACCAAAATCACACAGTTCAAAGATAATGGTTAAACCAGTGTTTCTCAACCTGGGGGTCGCGACCCCCGTGGAGGTCGTGAAGGGGTGTCAGAGGGGTCACCAAAGACCATCCGAAAACATAGTATTTTCTGTTGGCCATGGGGGTTCTGTGTGGAAAGTTTGGTCCAATTCTATCCGTGGGGTTCAGAATGCTATTTCATTGTGGGTGAACTATACATCCCAACAATTACAACTCCCAAATGGCAAGGTCTATATTCTCCAAACTCTACCAGTGTTTACATTTGGGTATATTGAGTGTGTGTGCCAAGTTTGATCCAGATCCATCATTGTTTGAGTCCACAGTGCTCTCTGGATGTAGGTGAACTACAACTCCCAAGCTCAAGGTCGATGCCCAACAAACCCTTCCAGTATTTTCTATTGGTCATGGGTCTTCTTTGTACCAAGTTTGGTCAATTCCACTGTTGGTGGGGTTCAGAATACTCTTTGATTGTAGGTGAACTATAAATCGCAGCAACTATAACTCTCAAATGTCAAGGTCTATTTTCCCCAAACTCCACATTTGGGCGTATTGAATATTCGTGCCAACTTTGGTGCAGATCCATCATTGCTTGAGTCCACAGTGCTCTCTGGATGGAGGTGAACTACAGCTCCAAAACTCAAGGTTGATGCCCAGCAAACCCTTCCAGTATTTTCTGTTGGTCACGGGTCTTCTTTGTGCCAAGTTTGGTCAATTCCACCGTTGGTGGGGTTCGGAATACTCTTTGATTGTAGGTGAACTATAAATCCCAGCAACTACAACTCCCAAATGACAAAATAAATACCCCCAAAACCTTCCTGAAATCCAGGTACGCTACATCCACGGCATAATTCCCCGCATCTACCCAGCTTGTAGCTCTATCGAAGAAAGAGATCAGATTAGTCTGGCATGACTTGTTTTTGATAAATCCATGTTGACTCTTAGCGATGACTGCATTTGTTTCTAAGTGTTTGCAGACCGCTTCCTTGACAATCTTTTCCAGAATCTTGCCCTGTAACGACGTGAGGCTGACCGGACGGTAGTTGTTTGGGTCATCCTTTTTTCCCTTCTTGAAGATTGGGACCACATTGGCCCTCCTCCAATCTGCTGGAACTTCTCCCGTTCTCCAAGAACTCTCAAAGATGGTTGCCAATGGTTCCGAAATGACTTCCGCCCGTTCCTTCAATACTCTTGGGTGGAGTTGATCTGGCCCTGAAAGGGGACTTGGACTCATTAAGACCGGCCAGGTATTCCTGTACGACTTGTTTCCCAATTTGGGGTTGGATGTCCTCTAATCCCCCATCCACTCCATCTTGCTGAGGTTGAAGATGACTTTCTTTTTGTGAGAAGACCGAGGCAAAGAGGGCATTAAGTAGTTCTGCCTTTTCCCTATCATCCCCTGTCAGCATTGCCCCATCTTCTCCTCGAAGAGGCCCTATCGCCTCCTTGTTTTTCCTTTTTCTACTGACATAAGAAAAGAATCCCTTTTTATTGTTTTTAATGTCCCTGGCAAGCCTGAGCTCGTTTTGTGCTTTAGCTTTGCGGACCTTTTCCCTACAGGTGTTGGCTATTTGTTTGAATTCTTCTTTGGTGGTTTCTCCCTTTTTCCGCTTCTTGTGCGTGTCTCTTTTGTGTCTTAGCACAGTTAGAAGTTCTTTGGACATCCATTCTGGCTTCTTTGCACATGTCCTATTTTTTCCTCTTTGTTGGCACAGTTTGCAATTGCACCTTGAGTATTTCACTCTTGAGAAATTCCCATCCATCTGTAACTCCCTTATCTTTTAGTATCTGTGTCCAGGGAATGCTGCTCAGTGTTTCCTTCATTTTTTGAAAATCGGCTCTCCTAAAGTCCAAAATGCGGGTTTGATTTGTCTTAGTTTTGGTCTTCCTTTGTACCTCAAATTGCAGGAGATAGTTACATTATGATTCATAACAGTAACACAATTACAATTAGGAAGTAGCAATAATAATAATTTTATGGTTTGGGGTCACCACAACGTGAGGTGCTGTATTAAGGGGTCGCGGCATTAGGAAGGTTGTGAACCACTGGATTAGAGGGTCCTGTTCCTACTCTGGGGTGTAACAACTCCTCCCAAATTCAGGAAGTTCCCAACCAAAAGAACAGGGAGGAGGACAAAAACCCGACACAGAAAGCGGCACGGGCTTTTGCCAAATTGGGACCAAACTTGGCACACAGACCAATTACGTACCAACTAGGACCCAGGATGATGGGAGTTATAGTTCACCCATATCCAGAGAGCATTGTGAAGCCCACTGGAGAGGGATCGGGACCAAACTTGACACACAGATTCAACATGATCAACTTTGAATACTGGTGGTATTTGGAGGAAATTGACCCAGGATGATGGGAGTTATAGTTCACACACATTCAGAGAGCACTGTGACCCCACCGGAGATGGATTGGGACCAAACTTGGCACACAGACCCAACTTGATCGGGACCAAACTTGGTACACAGATTCAAAATGATCAACTTTGAATACTGGTGGTATTTGGAGGAAATTGACCCAGGATGATGGGAGTTATAGTTCACCCACATCCAGAGAGCACTGTGAACCCAACTGGTGATGGACCTGGACCAAAGTTGGCCCACAGACTCGACATGAATGTTGTTAAGATTTGGAGGAAATTGACCCAGGATTATGGGAGTTATAGTTCACCCACATCCTGAGAGCACTGTGAACCCCATTGCATGGACCAAACATGGCACACAGACTCAACATAGTCAGCTTTGAGAAGTGTTGAGATGTGGGTGGAAATGACCTTGAGGTTTGAGAGATATAGTTCACCCACATCCAGAGAGGACTGTGAACCCAACTGGTGATGGATCTGGACCGAATTTGGCACATGGACTCGACATGGCCAGCTTTGGATACTGATGAGATTTGGAGGTAATGTGAAGTTTGGGAGTTATAGTTCCCCCACATCCAGCGAACACTGTGAACCCCACTGGTGATGGATCTGGACCAAACCCGGCACACAGACTCGACAGGGCCAGCTTTGAGGACGGGTGAGATTTGAGGAAATTGACCCAGGATGATGGGAGT